>NC_069500.1:1354511433-1354666433 GCF_027579735.1 Bombina bombina
TCTTCTCATAAATTCTTTTGGCATTCTTTTAGAATTCCTAGAATTTTACAATTTTTCAGGTTGGTTTAGATAAGGTTTTGTCTGCAAGTTCTTTGAAAGGACAAATCTCTACTCTTTCTGTTCTTTTTCACAGAAAGATTGCTATTCATTCTGATATTCATTGTTTTGTACAGGATTTGGTTTGTATCAAGCCTGTCATTAAGTCAATCTCTCCTCCTTGGAGTCTCAATTTGGTACTGAGGGCTTTACAGGCTCCTCCGTTTGAACCTTTGCGTTCTCTGGACATTTAAATTACTTTCTTGGAAAGTATTGTTCCTTTTGGTTATCTCTTCTGCTAGAAGAGTTTCTGAGTTTTCTGCTCTTTCTTGTGGATCTCCTTTTCTGATTTTTCATCAGGTTAAGGCAGTGTTCCTTCCTGTTATTCATTATTTTGTTCAGGCTTTGGTTCTTATCAAACCTGTCATTAAGCCAATTTCTCCTCCTTGGAGTTTTAATTTGGTTCTAAAGGCTTTACAGGCTCTTCTATTTGAGCATATGTTTTCTCTAGACATTATTTACTTTCATGGAAAGTATTGTTCTTTTTAGACATCTCTTCAGCTAGAACAATTTCTCCAACATTGGTGTGTCCGGTCCATGGTGTCATCCATTACTTGTAGGAATATTCTCTTCCCCAACAGGAAATGGCAAAGAGCACAGCAAAAGCTGTCCATATAGCCCCTCCTCAGGCTCTGCCCCCCCAGTCATTCTCTTTGCCGCTCTGAACAAGTAGCATCTCCACAGAGATGGTGAAGAGTATGTGGTGTTTAGTTGTAGTTTTTATTCTTCTATCAAAAGTTTGTTATTTTGAAATAGTACTGGTATGTGCTATTTACTCTGAAACAGAAAGAGATGAAGAGTTCTGTTTAAAAGAGGAGTATGATTTTAGCAGCAGTAACTAAAATCAATTGCTGTTCCCACACAGGACTGTTGAGCCAGAGAACTTCAGTTGGGGGGAACAGTTTGCAGACTTTTCTGCTCAAGGTATGACTAGCCATTTTTCTAACAAGACTGTGTAATGCTGGAAGGCTGTCATTTTCCCTCATGGGGATCGGTAAGCCATTTTCTTAGACTCAGAAAGAATAAAGGGCTTATTATGGGCTATTAACTGGTGGACACTCTTAAGGGCTAAATCGATTGTTTATTTAAGTTATTATTTAAATTTTGAAGTGGATTTCACACTTTTTACTATTTGGGGAACGTTTTTATCGCCAGGCACTAGTTAAGACACCTTCCCAGTCAGGAAGGGCCTTTCACTGTAGTAGGCAGAGCCTCATTTTCGCGCCATTATTGCGCAGTTTCTTTTGAGTGCAGTGCATGCAGCTGCATGTGAGAGGGTCTGGTATCCACTGAGAACGTTCCTAGAAAGCTTGAATTGGTATCGTATACCCCCCTGGGATAGGTGAAGTCGCAACAAAGGCTGTGGCTGGGACTGTAGTGGGGTTAAAATTGCTAACGGCTCCGGTTTTCACATTTTAAGGGTTAACAGCTTGAAAATTGGAGTGCAATACTTTGAATGCATTAAGACGCTGTGGTGAAAATTTGGTAAAGATTGGATAATTCCTTCATAGTTTTTCACATATTCAGTAATAAAGTGTGCTCTGTTTAACATTTAAAGAGACAGTAACGGTTTTGTTTAAAAACGTTTTTTGTGCTTTATTAACCAGTTTAAGCCTGTTTAACATGTCTGATAGATCATGTTCTGTATGTATGGAGACCAAGGTGGTTCCCCCTTCAAATGTATGTGATAATTGTGCCATGGCGTCCAAACAAAGTAAGGACAGTACTGTCACATTAAGTAAGGTTGCCCATGATGATTCCTCAAATGAAGGAAGTAGGGATAGTTCTGCATCCTCTCCTTCTGTGTCTGTACCAGTTATGCCCGCGCAGGCGACCCCTAGTACTTCTAGCGCGCCAATGCTTGTTACTATGCAACAATTGACGGCTGTAATGGATAACTCCATAGCTAATATTTTATCCAAAATGCCAGCATTTCAGAAAAAGCGCGATTGCTCAGTTTTAAACACTGTAGAGCAGGAGGGCGCTGATGATAATTTATCTGTCATACCCTCACACCAGTCTGAAGTGGCAGTGAGGGAAGGTTTGTCAGACGGAGAAATTTCTGATACAGGAAGAATTTCTCAGCAGGCAGAACCTGATGTTGTGACATTTAAATTTAAATTAGAGCATCTCCGCGCATTACTTAAGTAGGTGCTATCTACTCTGGATGATTGTGACAATCTGGTCATCCCAGAAAAATTGTGCAAGATGGACAAGTTCCTAGAGGTCCCGGTGCACCCTGATGCCTTTCCGATACCTAAAAGGGTGGCGGACATAGTGAATAAGGAGTGGGAGAAGCCAGGCATACCTTTTGTCCCTCCTCCTATATTTAAGAAATTGTTCCCCATGGTCGACCCCAGGAAGGACACATGGCAAACAGTCCCTAAGGTCGAGGGGGCGGTTTCTACACTAGCCAAACGCACGACCATTCCCATTGAGGACAATTGTGCTTTCAAAGATCCTATGGATAAAAAATTGGAGGGTTTGCTTCAAAAGATTTTTGTACAGCAAGGTTACCTCCTTCAACCTATTTCGTGCATTATTCCTGTCACTACAGCGGCGTGTTTCTGGTTCGAGGAACTGGAAAAGTCGCTCGGTAGGGAGACTTCATATGAGGAGGTCATGGACAGAATTCACGCACTTAAGTTAGCTAATTCCTTTATTTTAGACGCCGCTTTGCAGTTAGCGAGATTAGCGGCGAAAAATTCAGGGTTTGCAATTGTGGCGCGTAGAGCGCTCTGGCTAAAGTCTTGGTCGGCGGATGTATCTTCCAAGACAAAATTGCTTAATATCCCTTTCAAAGGTAAGACCCTTTTTGGGCCAGAATTGAAAGAAATTATTTCAGACATCACTGGGGGAAAGGGCCATGCCCTCCCACAAGATAGGCCTTTCAAGGCTAAGAATAAGTCCAATTTTCGTTCCTTTCGCAATTTCAGGAACGGACCGGCTTCCAGCTCTGCAACCTCTAGACAAGAGGGTAACGCTTCCCAGACTAAACCAGCTTGGAAACCAATGCAAGGCTGGAACAAGGGTAAACAGGCCAAGAAGCCTGCTGCTGCTACCAAATCAGCATGAAGGGGTAGCCCCCGATCCGGGACCGGATCTAGTAGGGGGCAGACCCTCTCTCTTTGCTCAGGCTTGGGCAAGAGATGTTCAGGATCCCTGGGCACTAGAAATAGTCTCTCAGGGTTATCTTCTAGAATTCAAGGAACTACCCCCAAGGGGAAGGTTCCACATGTCTCACTTATCTTCAAACCAAATAAAGAGACAGGCATTCTTACATTGTGTAGAAGACCTGTTAAAGATGGGAGTGATGCACCCAGTTCCAACTGTGGAATAAGGTCAGGGGTTTTACTCAAATCTGTTGGTAGTTCCCAAAAAAGAGGGAACTTTCAGACCAATTCTGGATTTAAAAATTCTAAACAAATTTCTCAGAGTTCCATCGTACAAAATGGAAACCATTCGAACACTTTTACCTACAATCCAGGAGGGTCAATATATGACTACCGTGGATTTAAAGGATGCGTATCTACATATTCCTATCCACAAAGATCATCATCAGTTCCTAAGGTTCGCCTTTCTGGACAAACATTATCAGTTCGTGGCTCTCCCATTCGGACTAGCCACTGCTCCCAGAATTTTCACAAAAGTGCTCAGGTCCCTTCTAGCGGTTCTAAGACCAAGGGGCATTGCAGTGGCACCTTATCTGGACAACATTCTAATTCAAGCGTCGTCTCTTTCCAAGGCAAAGGCTCATACAGACATTGTTCTAGCCTTTCTCAGATCTTACGGGTGGAAGGTGAACGTAGAAAAGAGTTCCCTGTCTCCGTCGACAAGAGTTACCTTTTTGGGAACAATAGATTCTTTAGAAATGAAGATCTTCTTGACAGAAGTCAGAAAGTCAAAGCTTCTAAACGCTTGTCAAGTTCTTCACTCTATTCTGCAGCCTTCCATAGCTCAGTGCATGGAAGTAGTAGGATTGCTGGTTGCAGCAATGGACATAGTTCCTTTTGCTCGAATTCATCTAAGACCATTACAACTGTGCATGCTCAAGCAGTGGAATGGGGACTATACAGACTTGTCTCCAAAGATTCAAGTAGACCAGATGACCAGAGACTCGCTCCGTTGGTGGTTGTCCCAGGATCACCTGTCTCAGGGAATGAGTTTTCGCAGACCAGAGTGGGTCATTGTCACGACCGACGCCAGTCTATTAGGCTGGGGAGCGGTCTGGGATTCCCTGAAAGCTCAGGGTCTATGGTCTCGGGAAGAGTCTCTTCTCCCGATCAACATCCTGGAACTGAGAGTGATATTCAATGCTCTCCGGGCTTGGCCTCAACTAGCGAAGGCCGGATTCATAAGATTCCAGTCAGACAACATGACGACTGTAGCTTACATCAACCATCAGGGGGGAACAAGGAGTTCCTTGGCGATGAGAGAGGTATCCAAAATCATCAAATGGGCGGAGGATCACTCCTGCCACCTATCTGCAATCCACATCCCAGGAGTAGACAACTGGGAGGCGGATTATCTGAGTCGTCAGACTTTCCATCAGGGGGAGTGGGAACTCCACCCGGAGGTTTTTGCCCAGTTGACTCAATTATGGGGCATTCCAGACATGGATCTGATGGCGTCTCGTCAGAACTTCAAGGTTCCTTACTACGGGTCCAGATCCAGGGATCCCAAGGCGACTCTGGTGGATGCATTAGTGGCGCCTTGGTCGTTCAACCTAGCTTATGCGTTTCCACCATTCCCTCTCCTTCCCAGGCTTGTAGCCAGGAT
Organism: Bombina bombina; assembly: GCF_027579735.1. Lineage (NCBI taxonomy): Eukaryota > Metazoa > Chordata > Amphibia > Anura > Bombinatoridae > Bombina > Bombina bombina. The sequence continues at coordinate 1,354,516,309 of NC_069500.1, forward strand.
CAAACAGGAGAAGGCCTTGGTGATTCTGATAGCTCCTGCGTGGCCGCGCAGGACTTGGTATGCAGACCTGGTGAATATGTCATCGGCTCCACCATGGAAGCTACCTTTGAGGCAGGATCTTCTAGTACAAGGTCCATTCGAGCATCCAAATCTAGTTTCTCTGCAGCTGACTGCTTGGAACCTGAACGTTTGATTTTATCCAAGCCCGGGTTTTCAGATTCAGTGATAGATACTCTGGTCCAAGCCAGAAAACCTGTGACTAGAAAGATTTACCATAAAATATGGAAAAGATATATCTGTTGGTGTGAATCCAAGGGATTCTCCTGGAGTAAGATTAAAATTCCTAAGATCCTCTCCTTTCTCCAAGAAGGTTTGGATAAGGGATTGTCAGCAAGTTCTCTAAAAGGACAGATTTCTGCTTTATCTGTCTTGTTACACAAATGACTGGCAGCTGTGCCAGATGTACAAGCTTTTGTACAGGCTTTGGTCAGAATCAAGCCTGTTTACAGACCTTTGACTCCTCCTTGGAGTCTAAATTTAGTTCTTTCAGTTCTTCAAGGGGTTCCGTTTGAACCATTACATTCCATAGATATCAAGTTGCTATCTTGGAAAGTTCTGTTTTTGGTTGCTATTTCTTCTGCAAGAAGAGTTTCTGAATTATCTGCTTTGCAGTGTAATCCACCCTATCTGGTGTTCCATTCAGATAAGGTCGTTTTGCGTACTAAGCCTGGTATCCTTCCGAAAGGTTGTTTCCAACAGGAATATTAACCAGGAAATAGTTGTTCCTTCTCTGTTTCCGAATCCAGTTTCAAAGAAGGAACGTTTGTTACACAATTTAGATGTAGTTTGTGCTTTAAAGTTCTATTTAGAAGCAACTAAGGATTTTAGACAAACCTCATCTTTGTTTGTCGTTTACTCTGGTAAGAGGAGAGGACAAAAAGCTATGGCTACCTCTCTTTCTTTCTGGCTGAAAAGCATTATCCGATTGGCTTATGAGACTGCCGGACGGCAGCCTCCTGAACGAGTCACAGCTCACTCCACTAGAGCTGTGGCTTCCACGTGGGCCTTCAAGAACGAGGCTTCTGTTGATCAGATATGTAAGGCAGCGACTTGGTCTTCTCTGCACACTTTTGCCAAATTTTACAAATTTGATACTTTTGCTTCTTCGGAGGCTGTTTTTGGGAGAAAGGTTTTGCAAGCCGTGGTGCCTTCTGTTTAGGTAACCTGATTTGCTCCCTCCCTTCATCCGTGTCCTAAAGCTTTGGTATTGGTTCCCACAAGTAATGGATGACGCTGTGGACCGGACACACCAATGTTGGAGAAAACAGAATTTATGCTTACCTGATAAATTACTTTCTCCAACGGTGTGTCCGGTCCACGGCCCTCTCTGGTTTTTTAATCAGGTTTGAAAAATTTCTTTCTCTGTATACTACAGTCACCACGGCACCCTATAGTTTCTCCTTTTTTTCTCCTAACCGTCGGTCGAATGACTGGGGGGGCGGAGCCTGAGGAGGGGCTATATGGACAGCTTTTGCTGTGCTCTTTGCCATTTCCTGTTGGGGAAGAGAATATTCCCACAAGTAATGGATGACGCCGTGGACCGGACACACCGTTGGAGAAAGTAATTTATCAGGTAAGCATAAATTCTGTTTTTTAATTATCTGTTCTTTCTTGTGAGTCTCCTTTTTCTGATTTTTTTCATCAGGATAAGGTGGTTTTTGCTATCCTCATTTCAATTCTTACCTAAAGTTGTGATTTCTATCAACATTAGGGAGGAATTATTGTCTTTTCCTAAGACTTCTTTGGTAAGATTCTTACATTCTTTGGATATGGTAAGAGTTTTGAAATCTTATGTTGAAGCTATTCAGATTAGTCTTCTAGTCTATTTGTGTTAGGAAGGTCAAAAGGCTTCTGCCATTTATTTGGCATCTTGCTTAAACTTTTGATTCATCATGCTTATTTGGATTCGGGTGGATTCCCGCCTCGGAGGATTATGGCTCATTCTACTAGGTAAGTTTTTACTTCCTGGGCTTTTTAAGAATGAAGCTTCTGTTGATCAGATTTGCAAAGCAATGACTTGGTCTTCTTTGCATACTTTTACTATGTTCTACCATTTTGATGTTTTCTCTTCTTTAGAAGCAGTTTTGGTAGAATGGTACTTCAGGCAGCTGTTTCAGTTTGATTCTTCTGCTTATATTTTCAGTTTTTTTCATTATAAATATTGAAACTTTTTTGATTTGGGTAGTGGATTGATTTTTCAGCGGAATTGGCTGTCTTTATTTTATCCCTCCCTCTCTAGTGACTCTTGCGTGGAAGTTCCACATCTTGGGTATTTATTATCCCATACGTCACTAGCTCATGGACTCTTGCTAATTACATGAAAGAAAACATAATTTATGTAAGAACTTACCTTATAAATTCATTTCTTTCATATTAGCAAGAGTCCATGAGGCCCACCCTTTTTTGTGGTGGTTATGATTTTTTGTATAAAGCACAATTATCCCAATTCCTTATTTTTTTTATGCTTTCGCACCTTTCTTATCACCCCACTTCTTGGCTATTCGTTAAACTGAATTGTGGGTCTGGTGAGGGGTGTATTTATAGGCATTTTAAGGTTTGGGGAACTTTGCCCCTCCTGGTAGGAATGTATATCCCATATGTCACTAGCTCATGGACTCTTGCTAATATGAAAGAAATGAATTTATCAGGTAAGTTCTTACATAAATTATGTTTTCTATTTTTGATTTTTCTATTTTTATTCTTATTTTTATACATTTGTTTGTATTTTTTGGTACTTATATACACATCTTTTATATTTCTGATATGTTTGATATTTTTGATGTTCACACACATCTCACTACTGATATTCACACCTTTGCAACATTTGCACATAACCACTTTTGGTTAGTCTTATGTTAACGTGTATTCATTTTTAGATACATCATGGATCCATGCAGTTTTTAGTTATTTTGTTATTTTATTTATTAACCTATATCTACTCTTTTCTTTCATGTAATTGGCAAGAGTCCATGAGCTAGTGACGTATGGGATATACATTCCTACCAGGAGGGGCAAAGTTTCCCAAACCTCAAAATGCCTATAAATACACCCCCCACCACACCCACAATTCAGTTTTACAAACTTCGCCTCCTATGGAGGTGGTGAAGTAAGTTTGTGCTAGATTTCTACGTTGATATGCGCTTCTCAGCCTGCTGAAGCCCGGTTCCTCTCAGAGTGCAGTGAATGACAGAGGGATGTGAAGGGAGTATTACCTATTGAATACAATGGTCATCCTAACGGGGATCTATTTAATAATAATGTTATCTGTCGTAGAGATTCATCTCCTACCTCCCTTTTCAGATCGACGATATACTCTTATATACCATTACCGCTACTGATTCTCGTTTCAGTACTGGTTTGGCTATCTACTTTATGCAGATGAGTGTCTTTTGGTAAGTATGTTTTCTTTTATTTAAGACACTCTCGGCTATGGTTTGGCACTTTATATGTAAAGTTCTAAATATATGTTTTGTACTTATATTTGCCATGATTCAGGTTAATCAGTATATTTCCTTTTTGCAGACTGTCAGTTTCATTTTGGGAAATGCATATAAAAAAAAAAATGTTTCTTACCTGAAATTTTCAAATTGACTCTCTTTTCTAAATTGCGGGCTGTTAGGCTCGCGGGAGCGCAAAATGCTGTAATTTATTGCGTGATTCTTGGTGCAAGACTTTTTTTGGCGCGAGAATTAAGTTTATTGACGTAATTTCGTCATTTCCGGCGTCTTAGTTGGCGCCGAGAATTTTCACGTAGTTGCGTCATATGACGCTCGTGTTTGTTGCAGACGTTCTTGGCGCCAAAAAAATATTTTGTCAGTTGTGGGCGTCGTACTTGGCGCCAGATTTCTGACATTATTTAAGTCTTAATTTCATTTTGCTTCTGGTTTCCAGAGGCTTATTTTGTTTGCATTTTTTCCCATTCCTGAAACTGTCATATAAGGAAATTGATAATTTTGCTCTATATGTTATATTTTCTATTACATATTGCAAGATGTCTCAATCTGACCCTGTCTCAGAATCTACTATTGGAATCCTGCTGCCTGATGTCGGTTCTACCAAAGCTAAGTGCATTTGTTGTAAACTTGTGGTAACTGTTCCTCCGGCTGTAGTTTGTGTTAGTTGTCATGATAAACTTTCAAATGCAGACAATATTTCCATTAGTAGTAATCCATTACCTGTTGTTGATCCTTCAACATCTAATGTTCAGGATATTCTTGTTAATGTGAGAGAATTTGTTTCTAATTCCATTTAAAAGGCTTTGTCTGTCATACCACCTTCTAATAAACCTAAAAAGTTTTTTAAAACTTCTCATAAAGTTGATGAATTTTTAAATGACCGACAGCATTCTGATTGATCTATTTCTGATGAGGATCTGTCTGGTTCAGAAGATTCTGCCTCCGATATTGACACTGACAAATCTTCATATTTATTTAAAATGGAGTATATTCGTTCCCTATTAAAGGAGGTGTTGATTGCATTAGATATGGAGGAGACTAGTCCTCTTGATATTAAAACCAGTAAACATTTAAATTCGGTTTTTAAACCTCATGTAGTTATTCCAGAGGTTTTTCCAGTTCCTGATGCTATTTCAGATGTAATTTCTAGGGAATGGAATAGACTGGGTACTTCTTTTACTCCTTCTTCAAGGTTTAAGAAACTGTATCCTTTGCCGACTGATAGATTGGAGTTTTGGGAAAAGATCCCCAAAGTTGATGGGGCCATCTCTACTCTTGCTAAACGTACTACTATTCCTACGGCAGATAGTACTTCTTTTAAAGATCCTTTAGATAGGAAACTTGAATCTTATCTAAGGAAGGCTTATTTATGTTCAGGTCATCTTCTTAGGCCTGCTATTTCTTTGACTAATGTTGCTGCTGTTTAACTTTTTGGTTTTAAACTTTAGCACAACAAGTACCAGATCATAATGTATATAGATCTCTCTCTTTCCAAGGTGATAAATTATTTGGTTCTCAGTTGGATTCTATTATTTCAACTGTCACTGGGGGGAAGGAAGCTTTTTTGCCTCAGGATAAAAAAATCTAAGGGTAAATTTTAAGGCTTCTAACCGTTTTCGTTCCTTTCGTCAAAATAAGGAACAGAAACCTGACCCTTCCCCTAAGGGAACGGTTTCCAATTGGAAGCCTTCTCCAGTTTGGAATAAATCCAAGCCATTTAAAAGATCTAAATCGGCCCCCAAGTCCGAATGAAGGTGCGGCCCTCATTCCAGCACAGCTGGTAGGGGGCAGACTAAGATTTTACAAGGATGTTTGGATCAATTCAATCCAAAATCATTGGATTCAGAACATTGTTTCTCAAGGGTACAGAATAGGTTTCAAAGTAAGACCGCCTGTGAGAAGTTTCTTTCTCTTGTAAGGTGTATCCAGTCCACGGATCATCCATTACTTGTGGGATATTCTCATTCCCAACAGGAAGTTGCAAGAGGACACCCACAGCAGAGCTGTTATATAGCTCCTCCCCTAACTGCCATATCCAGTCATTCTCTTGCAACTCTCAACAAGCATGGAGGTAGTAAAAGAGTGGTGAAAAATAGTTAGTTTTCTTTCTTCAATCAAAAGTTTATTTTTAAATGGTACCGGAGTTGTACTATTTTATCTCAGGCAGTAAATATCCATTGCCGTTCTCACATATGTCTGAGGAGAGCGGTAACTTCAGCGGGAGAATGGCGTGCAGTTTACTCTGCTATGAGGTATGTGCAGTTACAATTTTTTCTAGAATTGGAAATGCTAGAAAATGCTGCTGATACCGGATTAATGTAAATTAATCCTGAATACAGTGATTTAATAGCGATTGGTATGCTTACTCTCAGGGGTAATACCCTTATAAAAATGCAATATAAAACGTTTGCTGGCATGTTTAATCGTTTTTATATATGCTTTGGTGATAAAACTTTATTGGGACCTAGTTTTTTCCACATGGCTGGCTTTATTTTTGCCTAGAAACAGTTTCCTGAGGCTTTCCACTGTTGTAGTATGAGTGGGAGGGGCCTATTTTAGCACTTTTTTGCGCAGTTAAAATTACAGACTGAGACATCCAGCTTTCCTCAGAAGTCCCCTGAATGCTATAGGACATCTCTAAAGGGCTCAAAGTCGTTTATTGGGGAAGGTAGGGCCACAGCAGAGCTGTGGCAGTTTATTGTGACTGTTAAAAAATCGGTTTTTTTATCAGTTTTTTTTAACTAAGGGGTTAATCATCCATTTGCAAGTGGGTGCAATGCTCTGTTAGCTTATTACATACACTGTAAAAATGTCGTTTGATTTACTGCCTTTTTTCACTGTTTTTCAAATTTTGACAAAATTTGTTTCTCTTAAAGGCACAGTACCGTTTTTTATATTTGCTTGTTAACTTGATTTAAAGTGTTTTCCAAGCTTGCTAGTCTCATTGCTGGTCTGTACAAACATGTCTGACATAGAGGAAACTCCTTGTTCATTATGTTTAAAAGCCATGGTGGAACCCCCTCTTAGAATGTGTACCAAATGTACTGATTTCACTTTAAGCAATAAAAATCATATTCTGTCTTTAAAAAATTTATCACCAGAGGAATCTGACGAGGGGGAAGTTATGCCGACTAACTCTCCCCACATGTCAGATCCTTTGACTCCCGCTCAAGGGACTCACGCTCAAATGGCGCCAAGTACATCTAGGGCGCCCATAGCGATTACTTTACAAGGCATGGCGGCAGTCATGGATAATACACTGTCAGCGGTATTAGCCAGACTACCTGAATTTAGAGGTAAGCGAGATAGCTCTGGGGTTAGATGAAATGCAGAGCATACTGACGCTTTAAGAACCATGTCTGATACTGCCTCACAATATGCAGAAGCTGAGGAAGGAGATGTTTCTGACTCAGGAAAGATACCTGATTCTGATATTTCTACATTTAAATTTAAGCTTGAACACCTCCGCGTATTGCTCAGGGAGGTTTTAGCTACTCTGAATGACTGTGATACAATTGCAGTGCCAGAGAAATTGTGTAGACTGGATAAATACTATGCAGTGCCGGTGTGTACTGATGTTTTTCCAATACCTAAAAGGTTTACAGAAATTATTACTAAGGAATGGGATAGACCAGGTGTGCCGTTCTCTCCCCCTCCTATTTTTAGAAAAATGTTTCCAATAGATGCCACCACACGGGACTTATGGCAGACAGTCCCTAAGGTGGAGGGAGCAGTTTCTACTCTAGCAAAGCGTACTACTATCCCTGTCGAGGACAGTTGTGCTTTTTCAGATCCAATGGATAAAAAATTAGGTTATCTAAAGAAAATGTTTATTCAACAAGGTTTTATTCTACAGCCCCTTGCATGCATTGCTCCTGTCACTGCTGCTGCGGCGTTCTGGTTTGAGTCTCTGGAAGAGGCTTTACAGGTAGCGACTCCATTGTATGACATACTTGGCAAACTTACAGCACTTAAGCTAGCCAATTCTTTTGTTTCTGATGCCATTGTTCATTTGACTAAACTAACGGCTAAGAATTCTGGTTTTGCTATACAGGCGCGCAGGGCGCTATGGCTTAAATCATGGTCAGCTGATGTGACTTCAAAATCTAAGCTGCTTAACATTCCCTTCAAGGGGCAGACCCTATTCGGGCCTGGTTTGAAGGATATTATTGCTGATATCACTGGAGGAAAAGGTCATGCCCTTCCTCAGGACAGGTCCAAATCAAGGGCCAAACAGTCTAATTTTCGTGCCTTTCAAAACTTCAAGGCAGATGCGGCATCAACTTCCTCTAATGCAAAACAAGAGGGAACTTTTGCTCAGTCCAAGACGGTCTGGAGACCAAACCAGACCTGGAACAAAGGTAAGCAGGCAAAAAAGCCTGCTGCTGCCTCTAAGACAGCATGAAGGAACGGCCCCCTATCCTGTAACGGATCTAGTAGGGGGCAGACTTTCACTCTTCGCCCAGGCGTGGGCAAGAGATGTCCAGGATCCCTGGGCGTTGGAAATTATATCCCAGGGATATCTTCTGGACTTCAAAGCTTCCCCCCCAAAAGGGAGATTTCACCTTTCACAATTATATGCAAACCAGATAAAGAGAGAGGCATTCTTACACTGTGTATGAGACCACCTAGTTATGGGAGTGATCCATCCAGTTCCAAAGGAGGAACAGGGACAGGGTTTTTACTCAAATCTGTTTGTGGTTCCCAAAAAAGAGGGAACCTTCAGGCCAATTTTGGATCTAAAGATCTTACACAAATTCCTCAGAGTTCCATCATTCAAGATGGAAACTATTCGTACCATCCTACCTATGATCCAGGAGGGTCAATATATGACTACAGTGGATCTAAAGGATGCTTATCTTCACATTCCGATACACAAAGATCATCATCGGTTTCTCAGGTTTGCCTTTCTAGACAGGCATTACCAGTTTGTAGCTCTTCCCTTTGGATTAGCTACAGCCCCAAGAATCTTTACGAAGGTTCTAGGGTCGCTTCTGGCGGTCCTAAGGCCGCGGGACATAGCAGTGGCCCCTTATTTAGACGACATCTTGATACAGGCGTCAAACTTCCAAATTGCCAAGTCTCATACGGACGTAGTACTGGCATTTCTGAGGTTGCATGGGTGGAAAGTGAACGAGGAAAAGAGTTCTCTATCCCCACTCACAAGAGTTTCCTTCCTAGGGACTCTGATAGATTCTGTAGAAATGAAAATTTACCTGACGGAGTCCAGGTTATCAAAGCTTCTAAATTCCTGCCGTGTTCTTCATTCCATTCCGCGCCCTTCGGTGGCTCAGTGTATGGAAGTAATCGGCTTAATGGTAGCGGCAATGAACATAGTGCCGTTTGCACGCTTACATCTCAGACCGCTGCAACTATGCATGCTCAGTCAGTGGAACAGGGATTACACAGATTTGTCCCCTACTAAATCTGGATCAAGAGACCAGGGATTCTCTTCTCTGGTGGCTATCTCGGGTCCATCTGTCCAAAGGTATGACCTTTCGCAGCTGTGTGTGGATAGAATGCGCAAACAAAACAGAGTGATTAGAGGCCTACAGATATAGGTGGTTATCTCCTAAAAAACACCTTCAAGAATCTATGGGGGAATGTGATTAGAATGTCAGGTGTCTGTGAAAACACTCAGACAAAACTAAAAAGTCTGTGGCGCTGAAAGGACAGCTGAACTATTCACTATATGGCTGTTGTTATTGAGTCCCAAATAAATATAAGGGGTATGGTAGATGTATATACAAAATTTTATTAGTTACAATTAATAGATGTCTAGACTAAAATATCTACAGACACTATAAAAAAATGGAGGTTTAAAAAGTAAAGGTAAACTTGATTACAGGGGTAAAAGAGTGCAAAATTCATATAAAGGATAACTAAAATACAATCATACAGAAATTTTGCTCCTAATTAAAATACAATACAGTAGTAAACAGATGAACAAAATAAATTAAAGAATAAAAAACAGTGTAGTATACAATTTAAAAAATGCAAAACAGAGATACAAATGAAACGTTTGATCCTTCATATGTTTAAAAAGTCAATTAGTTTATTCCTCCAGCATTGCTCATCGATCCTAATGCAGGAGGATATATGAGACAAGAGACAAGAAGAAATTGCTTGTCAAAAGCAGACCGATAATTCAAGTAAGGTATGACACTTTAGTACTTACACCGGAAGGTGTCTGACAGCTCTCCTGGCACCGGTCTCAGTTGCTGTGTTCTGTCTGTTTCCTCCTTTCACAGCCCGGTTATGATTTGGGTAGAATGTTGGATCAGTGTCACAGTTCCCAGGGATTTGCAGGCAGACAGTTCTGCTTGTATCAAAAAGTTTTTCAGCGTAGAAGAGTCTCTCCTAAGCGTGTATTGGCGCTTAGCTGTAATAGTGCCGGTTGGCGTTCCAAGCACAATCTGTACAGAGACAGCGTGTGTGGATAGCAATATACTATTTATAAACGTCACGATACGCCAATAGTGCACACATTGTCGAATTTGTTTTTTCGAACTAGTGGACATATGTGCTCACCATATGCGGTGATGACACCTGAAAATTGCTTTAACTGAGTAAACTTAGAAATACATTAAATCAGGAATACTGTACAACATACATCATTGCTTCTTCTTGTGATCTCCCCTAGGATTAATATTTGCCTATAACACACATTGTTCAATAAATAATGTTATAATTGCCTATAACCCACACTGCCCAATAGATAATGAATGTTTAACAATTCCAATTGTACATGTCCCCCCCCCCTTTTTTCTTTGTTGAAAAATTACATAATATTTTAAGAATTTATATCACTCTAAAAGGGTTTATCAAATTATATAATATCCAAAGAACTAACCCAACTACCACTTCTATTTTTCTAAACTTAATATAAATTAATTTTTTATTAAAAATTTTTTATGAAATTCATTAATTTTTTAAGATTTTTTCATGAATTTTTATGAATCATTTCTGAATTTTTTTATGGATTATCTATGATAAAATCATTCCACGACTTTTTGAACGAGAATTCTTCTATCTATTTTACAGAATCTTTCATGAACATTTTATCACAAGTCTTTTTATGAATTGCTCAATTAAATACAAATTTTCCATAGATCCATTATAAAATGATCAATCATAACCATTTCCCCATCCCTTATTCATATACCCCTCTGGTTCTCTTCATAATAAACAATAAGTAATAATAAAAAATAAAAAATCCAAAAAATCCAAATATAGAAACCGGGAATTTCTGAACACTAAAATAAAAGTTTATTCCACTTCAACACAAGCAATGCAGTTTTTAAGTAATGCAGAAAAAATCACCACATTGCCTGTATCATTCTTTGCTTTTCAAAAGTACTATAACCTATAAGAAATTTGTGTATTTGCTCTTTTAAAGTACTTTAATCTATATGAAATTTGTATATCTCAATAATGAAGATTGTGAGCATATTACAAACAGGTGCCTCTTAATAACAAATAACTAATTGAATATAACATAAATAAGACCAATATGAATTGTAACGTTCCCCTCCTTTTTTTCTTTATATAATCCCTTTCGATAAAGAAATAGCTATTCAATAAGAAATCAATAAATTAGCAGCAATTAAATAATCATCCTATCATCCAATCAAATATAACTTTAAAAGGCACCTCTGTAATTATGCAAGTATGAGCTTGACAAAGGCATGCTAGCCGAAACGCGTTGCTCTATCTTCTGATCCCTCTGAGGATCCGTATCCACTGACCACACACGCTGTCTCTGTACAGATTGTGCTTGGAACGCCAACCGGCACTATTACAGCTAAGCGCCAATACACGCTTAGGAGAGACTCTTCTACGCTGAAAAACTTTTTGATACAAGCAGAACTGTCTGCCTGCAAATCCCTGGGAACTGTGACACTGATCCAACATTCTACCCAAATCATAACCGGGCTGTGAAAGGAGGAAACAGACAGAACACAGCAACTGAGACCGGTGCCAGGAGAGCTGTCAGACACCTTCCGGTGTAAGTACTAAAGTGTCATACCTTACTTGAATTATCGGTCTGCTTTTGACAAGCAATTTCTTCTTGTCTCTTGTCTCATATATCCTCCTGCATTAGGATCGATGAGCAATGCTGGAGGAATAAACTAATTGACTTTTTAAACATATGAAGGATCAAACGTTTCATTTGTATCTCTGTTTTGCATTTTTTAAATTGTATACTACACTGTTTTTTATTCTTTAATTTATTTTGTTCATCTGTTTACTACTGTATTGTATTTTAATTAGGAGCAAAATTTCTGTATGATTGTATTTTAGTTATCCTTTATATGAATTTTGCACTCTTTTACCCCTGTAATCAAGTTTACCTTTACTTTTTAAACCTCCATTTTTTTATAGTGTCTGTAGATATTTTAGTCTAGACATCTATTAATTGTAACTAATAAAATTTTGTATATACATCTACCATACCCCTTATATTTATTTGGGACTCAATAACAACAGCCATATAGTGAATAGTTCAGCTGTCCTTTCAGCGCCACAGACTTTTTAGTTTTGTCTGAGTGTTTTCACAGACACCTGACATTCTAATCACATTCCCCCATATGACCTTTCGCAGACCAGATTGGACAATTGTAACAACAGATGCCAGCCTTCTAGGTTGGGGTGCAGTCTGGAACTCACTGAAGGCTCAGGGATCGTGGACTCAGGAGTAGACACTCCTTCCAATAAATATTCTGGAACTGAGAGCGATATTCACTGCTCTTCAGGCTTGGCCTCAGCTAGCGACAATGAGGTTCATCAGATTTCAGTCGGACAACATCACGTCTGTGGCTTACATCAACCATCAAGGGGGAACAAGGAGTTCCCTAGCGATGTTAGAAGTCTCAAAGATAATTCACTGGGCAGAGATTCACTCTTGCCACCTATCTGCTATCCATATCCCAGGTGTAGAGAACTGGGAGGCGGATTTTCTAAGTCGTCAGACTTTTCATCCGGGGGAGTGGGAACTCCATCCGGAGGTGTTTGCACAATTGATTCATCGTTGGGGCAAACCAGAACTGGATCTCATGGCGTCTCGCTAGAACGCCAAGCTTCCTTGTTACGGATCCAGGTCCAGGGACCCCAAGGCGACGCTGATAGATGCTCTAGCAGCGCCCTGGTCTTTCAACCTGGCTTATGTGTTTCCACCGTTTCCTCTGCTCCCTCGACTGATTGCCAAGATCAAGCAGGAGAGAGCATCAGTGATTTTGATAGCGCCTGCGTGGCCACGCAGGACCTGGTATGCAGATCTAGTGGACATGTCATCCTTTCCACCATGGACTCTGCCTCTGAGACAGGACCTTCTACTTCAGGGTCCTTTCCACCATCCAAATCTAATTTCTCTGAGACTGACTGCATGGAGATTGAACGCTTGATTTTATCAAAGCGTGGCTTCTCCGAGTCAGTCATTGATACCTTAATACAGGCACGAAAGCCTGTCACCAGGAAAATTTATCATAAGATATGGCGTAAATATCTTTATTGGTGTGAATCCAAGGGTTACTCATGGAGTAAGGTCAGGATTCCCAGGATATTATCCTTTCTCCAAGAAGGTTTGGAAAAAGGATTGTCAGCTAGTTCCTTAAAGGGACAGATTTCTGCTCTGTCTATTCTTTTGCACAAGCGTCTGGCAGATGTTCCAGACGTTCAGGCATTTTGTCAGGCTTTAGTTAGAATCAAGCCTGTGTTTAAACCTGTTGCTCCGCCATGGAGCTTAAATTTGGTTCTTAAGGTTCTTCAAGGAGTTCCGTTTGAACCTCTTCATTCCATAGATATCAAACTTTTATCTTGGAAAGTTCTTTTTTTGGTAGCTATTTCCTCGGCTCGTAGAGTCTCCGAGTTACCTGCCTTACAATGTGATTCTCCTTATCTGATTTTCCATACGGATAAGGTAGTCCTACGTACCAAACCTGGGTTTTTACCTAAGGTGGTATCTAACAAGAATATCAATCAAGAGATTGTTGTTCTATCCTTGTGTCCTAATCCTTCTTCAAAGAAGGAACGTCTATTACACAATCTGGACGTGATTCGTTCTTTAAAGTTTTACTTACAAGCTACTAAAGATTTCCGTCAAACATCTGCTTTGTTTGCTGTCTACTCTGGACAGAGGAGAGGTCAAAAGGCTTCGGCAACCTCTCTTTCTTTTTGGCTAAGAAGCATAATCCGCTTAGCCTATGAGACTGCTGGACAGCAGCCTCCTGAAAGGATTACAGCTCATTCTACTAGAGCTGTGGCTTCCACTTGGGCCTTTAAAAATGAGGCTTCTGTTGAACAGATTTGCAAGGCGGCGACTTGGTCTTCGCTTCATACCTTTTCAAAATTCTACAAATTTTATACTTTTGCTTCTTCGGAGGCTATTTTTGGGAGAAAGGTTTTACAGGCAGTGGTACCTTCCGTTTAAGTACCTGCCTTGTCCCTCCCTTCATCCGTGTACTTTAGCTTTGGTATTGGTATCCCACAAGTAATGGATGATCCGTGGACTGGATACACCTTACAAGAGAAAACACAATTTATGCTTACCTGATAAATTTATTTCTCTTGTGGTGTATCCAGTCCACGGCCCGCCCTGTCATTTTAAGGCAGGTAATTTTTAAATTTAAACTACAGTCACCACTGCACCCTATGGTTTCTCCTTTCTCGGCTTGTTTTCGGTCGAATGACTGGATATGGCAGTTAGGGGAGGAGCTATGTAACAGCTCTGCTGTGGATGTCCTCTTGCAACTTCCTGTTGGGAATGAGAATATCCCACAAGTAATGGATGATCCGTGGACTGGATACACCACAAGAGAAATAAATTTATCAGGTAAGCATGAATTGTGTTTTCTCTCACGCATTCCAGTGAACCCAGTAAAGGCTCAGGCTTTCCTGAAGTGTGTTTCAGACCTGGACTTATCTGGGGTAATTGTGCCAGTTCCTTTTCAGGAACGGGGTCTGGGGTTTTATTCGAATCTGTTCATTGTTCCAAAGAAGGAGAATTCTTTCAGACCAGTTCTGGATCTAAAAATTTGGAATCGTTATGTGAGAATACCTACATTCAAAATGGTGACTATAAGGACTATTCTGCCTTTTGTTCAGCAAGGGCATTATATGTCTACAATAGACTTACAGGATGCATATCTTCATATTCCGATTCATCCAGGTCACTACCAGTTCCTGAGATTCTCTTTTCTAGACAAGCATTACCAATTTGTTTGCTCTTCCTTTTGGCCTAGCAACAGCTCCAAGGATCTTTTCAAAGGTTCTCGGTGCCCTACTCTCTGTAATCAGAGAGCGGGCTATTGCAGTGTTTCCTTATTTGGACGATATTTTGGTACTTGCTCAGTCTTTACGTTCTGCAGAATCTCACACGAATCAACTAGTGTTGTTTCTTCAAAGACTTGGTTGGAGGATCAATTTACCAAAAAGTTCTTTGATTCCTCAGACAAGGGTAACCTTTTTAGGTTTCCAAATAGATTCAGTATCCATGACTTTGTCTCTAAGAGACAAGAGACTTCTGAAGTTGGTTGCAGCTTGTCGGAGCCTTCAGTCTCAATCATTCCCTTCATTAGCTATGTGCATGGAGGTTTTAGGTCTCATGACTGCAGCATCGGACGCGATCCCCTTTGCTCGTTTTCACATGAGACCTTTTCAGCTTTGTATGCTGAACCAATGGTGCAGGGATTATACAAGGATATCACAATTAATATCCTTAAATCCCAATGTTCGACTATCTCTGACTTGGTGGTTAGATCACCATTGTTTAGTTCAAGGGGCCTCTTTTGTTTGTCCAGCCTGGACTGTGATCACAACAGATGCGAGTCTTTCAGGTTGGGGAGCTGTCTGGGGATCCCTGACAGCGCAGGGGGTTTGGAAATCTCAAGAGGCGAGATTACCAATCAATATTTTGGAACTCCGTGCGATTCTCAGAGCTCTTCAGTTTTGGCCTCTTCTTAAGAGAGAACCGTTTGTTTTCAGATAGACAATGTCACAACCGTGGCGTATGTCAATCATCAAGGTGGGACTCAGTCCTCAAGCTATGAAAGAAGTATCTCGGATACTTGCGTGGGCGGAATCCAGCTCCTGTCTAATTTATGTGGCCCATTTCCCAGGTATAGACAATTGGGAAGCGGATTATCTCAGTCGCCAGACTTTACATCCGGGGGAGTGGTCTCTTCATCTAGATGTGTTTTTTCAGATTGTTCAGATATGGGGGCTTCCAGAAATAGATCTGATGGCTTCTCATCTAAACAGGAAACTTCCCAGGTATCTGTCCAGGTCCAGAGATCCTCAGGCGGAAGCAGTGGATGCGTTGACACTTCCTTGGAGTTATCAACCTGCTTATATCTTTCCGCCTCTAGTTCTTCTTCCAAGAGTGATTTCCAAAATCATAATGGAGCGTTCGTTTGTACTGCTGGTGGCTCCAGCATGGCCACACAGGTTTTGGTATGCGGATCTTGTTTGGATGTCCAGTTGCCAACCTTGGCCACTTCCGTTAAGGCCAGACCTTCTATCTCAAGGCCCATTTTTCCATCAGGATCTCAAATCATTAAATTTGAAGGTATGGAGATTGAACGCTTAGTGCTTAGTCATAGAGGTTTCTCTGACTCAGTGATTAATACTATGTTGCAGGCTCGTAAATCTGTCTAGAAAGATTTATTACCAAGTTTGGAAGACTTACATTTCATGGTGTTCTTCTCATAAATTCTCTTGGCATTCTTTTAGAATTCCTAGAATTTTACATTTTCTTCAGGATGGTTTAGATAAGGGTTTGTCTGCAAGTTCCTTGAAAGGACAAATCTCTGCTCTTTCTGTTCTGTTAACACAGAAAGATTGCTAATCTTCCTGATATTCATTGTTTTGTACACGCTTTGGTTCGTATCAAGCCTGTCATTAAGTCAATCTCTCCTCCTTGGAGTCTTAATTTGGTTTTGAGGGCTTTACAGGCTCCTCCGTTTGAGCCTATGCATGCTCTGGACATTAAATTACTTTCTTGGAAAGTATTGTTCCTTTTGGCTATCTCTTCTGCTAGAAGAGTTTCTGAATTATCTGCTCTTTCTTGTGAATCTCCTTTTCTGATTTTTCATCAGGATAAGGCGATTTTGCGGACTTAATTTAAATTTTGACCTAAAGTTGTGAATTCCAACAACATTAGTACAGAAATTGTTGTCCCTTCGTTGTGTCCTAATCCTAAGAATTCTCTGGAGAGATCTTTACATTCTTTGGATGTGGTAAGAGTTTTGAAATATTATGTTGAAGCTATTAAAGATTTCAGAAAGACTTCTAGTCTATTTGTTATCTTTTCTGGTTCTAGGAAAGGTCAGAAGGCTTCTGCCATTTCTTTGGCATCTTGGTTAAAGCTTTTGATTCATCATACTTATTTGGAGTCGGGTAAATCCCCGCCTCAGAGGATTACGGCTCATTCTACCAGGTCAGTTTCTACTTCCTGGGCTTTTAAGAATGAAGCTTCTGTTGATCAGATTTGCAAAGCAGCAACTTGGTCTTCTTTGCATACTTTTACTAAATTCTACCATTTTGATGTTTTCTCTTCTTCAGAAGCAGTTTTTGGTAGAAAAGTGCTTCAGGCAGCTGTTTCAGTTTGATTCTTCTGCTTATAATTTGTTTTTTTCGTTATAAAGATTAAAACTTTTGATTTGGGTTGTGGATTAATTTTTCAGTGGAATTGGCTGTCTTTATTTTTATCCCTCCCTCTAGTGACTCTTGCGGGGAGTTCCACATCTTGGGTATTTGCTATCCCATACGTCACTAGCTCATGGACTCTTGCCAATTACATGAAAGAAAACATAATTTATGTAAGAATTTACCTGATAAATTCATTTCTTTCATATTGGCAAGAGCCCATGAGACCCACCCTTTTTATGGTGGTTATGATTTTTTTTGTATAAAGCACAATTATTCCAATTCCTTGTTGATGCTTTCGCTCCTTTCTTATCACCCCACTTCTTGGCTATTCGTTAAACTGAATTGTGGGTGTGGTGGGAGGTGTATTTATAGGCATTTTGAGGTTTGGGAAACTTTGCCCCTCCTGGTAGGAATGTATATCCTATACGTCACTAGCTCATGGACTCTTGCCAATATGAAAGAAATGAATTTATCAGATAAATTCTTACATAAATTGTTTTTTTATTACTATGATGGGAGTTTTATTTTATTTCTAGTGCTTTAATATGAAGCTTCTGTAACTGAGAAGAAGTGAAACGGGGAAGCCATTCTTCTTCACGCACTTTTGTTTTTCTGATGTATTGCGCAGTTTATATTGGGCCCGCTCACGTGACACGTACTTCCGGTTTTGTGGAGATCAATAGCAATCTTTGTTTTCTGTGCAGAGCTACAGTTATAAGTTTTTATATCAGCGGTCCCTCAATATAGAATCCAAGTATATCATCTTTCAGGATCGTCTAAGAGGAGAAGAAATCTCTACTAGGAGATCCGTTTGTTTTCCTCTTGCTAGTGGGGTGTTCCTCTTGGCTGATAGGAGCCTCAGGCAATCTGAGGTATTTTTTATTCAATAACGACCTTGTTTAATTTTCTCTACCTCCTCTTATATTAGTTTGGTAAATACATTTTTAATTGTTCCCTTACTTACTGAATATATTTGTACTAGTGGGATTTATACTCCATAGCATGGACTCTGAACAGAATCAGTCCATCTCTATGGATAAATGTTTATTATGCTTAGAGGCCCAATTTGTTCTTCCAATGCAATTTTGTTCCTCTTGTTTAGCTAAAACTTTAAAATTTAAAGATAAATTACTCCCTTCTAAGCCAACTGTCTCTCACGATATTGCTGTGCATGACATGCCTCGGCTTTCTCTCAAACGTCCCAAGCCTTAATTGTTTCTCATACTGTGCCTTCTGTGTCCTCTCAACCACCCGGGGGTGTTTATTTACCTGGGGATTTTGTCGCTCAGGTTTCCTCTGCATTAACAGCGGCTTTGTCAGCTTTCCCTTCCTTGGGCAAGTGCAAGAGAAAATCTAAACATTTGCCTGATACTAAGGCTCCTGACTCTAGAACTGCATTAGCCACTCTTGCTCAGTTGTCTGATGAGGAGAATACTTCAGTAGCTTCTGAAGGTGAGATCTCAGACACTTTTGCAGAAAAGTCTTTTGAAACCTGAAGAGATTAATTTTAGATTTAAGCTTGAACACCTCCGGTTACTATTGAAGGAGGTTCTAGCAACTTTAGACGACTCTGAACCTTCAGTTGCTGTCAACCCCACAAAGTCCTCTAAATTGGATACAGTCTATGATTTCCCATCTTCTGAGGAGGTTTTTCCAGTCCCAAGGAAGATGTCTGAAATTTATTACTCAAGAATGGGATAAGCCAGGGGTTCCTTTTTCCCCTTCTCCTGGTTTTAAGAAGATGTTTCCTGTTGCTGACTCTATTCGTGACTCATGGCACACTGTTCCTAAAGTAGAAGGGGCTATTTCTACTCTTGCCAAGAGAACTTCCATTCATATAGAGGATAGTTGTTATTTTAAGGACCCAATTGACAAGAAGCTAAAGGCTTGCTTTAAAAAGATGTATATACATCAACGGTTACAGTGGCCATGAGTATTGCTACGGTTGCGGGAGCTGCATCTTATTTGTGTGATGCATTATCTGATCTTATTACAAAGGAAACTACAGTAGAGGAGATCCAAGATAGGATCAAAGCTCTCAAATTGGCCAATACCTTTATCTGTGATGCCAATATGCAGATAGTTCATCTAGGAGCTAAGATGTCTAGCTTCACGGTTCTAGCCCGCAGGGCTCTGTGGTTAAAATCTTGGTCAGCCGATGTTTCTTCTAAGGCCAAGCTTTTGGCTTTACCCTACAAAGGAAAGACTCTGTTTGGACATGGTCTGGCAGAGATCATTTCAGATATTACAGATGGAGAGGGATCTTTCCTACATCATGACAAGAAAAATAGATCTAGAGGTCGTCGGACCTCTAATTTTCGTTGCTTTTGTAACTTTAAAGGACACAAGTCCTCCTTCTCTAAACCAGATCAACCCAGATCTTCTTGGAAATCCAACCAGCCCTGGAACAAGGGAGAACAATCCAAGAATCCATGCTGATTTAGGATGACTCTAAATCAGCATGGAGGTTCTGCCCCCAATTCCAGTGTGGATCTGGTGGGGGGCAGTCTTTTCAGTCAAGCCTGGATACGAGATGTCCCAGACCCTTGGGCGGTGGACATAGTATCCCAGGGTTACAGGATGGGATTCAAGTCTTGCCCTCCAAGGGGCAGATTTCTCCTGTCAAGACTGTCTTCAAACCAAATAAAGAAGGAGGCCTTCTTAAACTATGTAAAAGACCTATTCTCTCTGGGAATTGTTGTTCCTGTCCCTCTAGCAGAACAGGGTCTAGGATTCTATTAAAATCTATTTGTGGTTCCCAAAAAGAAGGGAACTTTTCCGGCCCATTCTAGACCTCAAGTGTCAACAAATTCCTTTAGGGTTCCGTCCTTCAAGTTAAAAACTATTTGTTCCATTCTTCCTTTGGTACAGGAAGGTCAGTTTATGACGACCATAGACCTGAAGGATGCTTACCTTCATGTTCCCATTCACTGGGAACACCATCAGTATCTGAGGTTTGCATTTCTGGGCAAGCAATTCCAATTTGTTGCACTTCTATTTGGTCTGGCCACGGTTTCCAGAATATTTACAAAGGTTCTGGGGGCGCTCTTGGCTGTGATCAGATCCCAGGGAATTGCTGTGGCTCCTTATCTAGACGACATCTTAGTTCAGGCATCAATCTTTTCAACTAGCCCAATCTCATACAGAGATGCTGTTGTCTTTTCTCCAACATAGGTGTGTCCGGTCCACGGCGTCATCCTTACTTGTGGGATATTCTCTTCCCCAACAGGAAATGGCAAAGAGCCCAGCAAAGCTGGTCACATGATCCCTCCTAGGCTCCGCCTACCCCAGTCATTCTCTTTGCCGTTGTACAGGCAACATCTCCACGGAGATGGCTTAGAGTTTTTTAGTGTTTAACTGTAGTTTTTATTATTCAATCAAGAGTTTGTTATTTTGAAATAGTGCTGGTATGTACTATTTACTCAGAAACAGAAAAGAGATGAAGATTTCTGTTTGTATGAGGAAAATGATTTTAGCAACCGTCACTAAAATCCATGGCTGTTCCACACAGGACTGTTGAGAGCAATTAACTTCAGTTGGGGGAACAGTGAGCAGTCTCTTGCTGCTTGAGGTATGACACATTCTAACAAGACGATGTAATGCTGGAAGCTGTCATTTTCCCTATGGGATCCGGTAAGCCATGTTTATTACGATCGTAAATAAGGGCTTCACAAGGGCTTATTAAGACTGTAGACTTTTTCTGGGCTAAATCGATTCATTATTAACACATATTTAGCCTTGAGGAATCATTTTATTTGGGTATTTTGATATAATAATATCGGCAGGCACTGTTTTAGACACCTTATTCTTTAGGGGCTTTCCCAAAGCATAGGCAGAGCCTCATTTTCGCGCCGGTGTTGCGCACTTGTTTTTGAGAGGCATGGCATGCAGTCGCATGTGAGAGGAGCTCTGATACTTAGAAAAGACTTTCTGAAGGCGTCATTTGGTATCGTATTCCCCTTTGGGCTTGGTTGGGTCTCAGCAAAGCAGATACCAGGGACTGTAAAGGGGTTAAAGTTCAAGACGGCTCCGGTTCCGTTATTTTAAGGGTTAAAGCTCCCAAATTTGGTGTGCAATACTTTTAAGGCTTTAAGACACTGTGGTGAAACTTTGGTGAATTTTGAACAATTCCTTCATGTTTTTTCGCAATTGCAGTAATAAAGTGTGTTCAGTTTAAAATTTAAAGTGACAGTAACGGTTTTATTTTAAAACGTTTTTTGTACTTTGTTATCAAGTTTATGCCTGTTTAACATGTCTGAACTACCAGATAGACTGTGTTCTGAATGTGGGGAAGCCAGAATTCCTATTCATTTAAATAAATGTGATTTATGTGACAATGACAATGATGCCCAAGATGATTCCTCAAGTGAGGGGAGTAAGCATGGTACTGCATCATTCCCTCCTTCGTCTACACGAGTCTTGCCCACTCAGGAGGCCCCTAGTACATCTAGCGCGCCAATACTCCTTACTAGGCAACAATTAACGGCTGTAATGGATAATTCTGTCAAAAACATTTTAGCCAAAATGAACACTTATCAGCGTAAGCGCGACTGCTCTGTTTTAGATACTGAAGAGCATGACGACGCTGATAATAATGTTTCTGAAGGGCCCCTAACCCAGTCTGATGGGGCCAGGGAGGTTTTGTCTGAGGGAGAAATTACTGATTCAGGGAACATTTCTCAACAAGCTGAACCTGATGTGATTACATTTAAATTTAAGTTGGAACATCTCCGCATTCTGCTTAAGGAGGTATTATCCACTCTGGATGATTGTGACAAGTTGGTCATCCCAGAGAAACTATGTAAAATGGACAAGTTCCTAGAGGTGCCGGGGCTCCCAGAAGCTTTTCCTATACCCAAGCGGGTGGCGGACATTGTTAATAAAGAATGGGAAAGGCCCGGTATTCCTTTCGTCCCTCCCCCATATTTAAAAAATTGTTTCCTATGGTCGACCCCAGAAAGGACTTATGGCAGACAGTCCCCAAGGTCGAGGGAGCGGTTTCCACTTTAAACAAACGCACCACTATACCCATAGAGGATAGTTGTGCTTTCAAAGATCCTATGGATAAAAAATTAGAAGGTTTGCTTAAAAAGATGTTTGTTCAGCAGGGTTACCTTCTACAACCAATTTCATGCGTTGTCCCTGTCGCTACAGCCGCATGTTTCTGGTTCGATGAGCTGATAAAGGCGGTCGATAGTGATTCTCCTCCTTATGAGGAGATTATGGACAGAATCAATGCTATTTTGGCGCGCAGAGCGCTTTGGTTGAAATCTTGGTCGGCTGATGCGTCTTCCAAGAACAAGCTACTTAACATTCCTTTCAAGGGGAAAACGCTGTTTGGCCCTGACTTGAAAGAGATTATCTCTGATATCACTGGGGGTAAGGGCCACGCCCTTCCTCAGGATCGGCCTTTCAAGGCAAAAAATAAACCTAATTTTCGTCCCTTTCGTAGAAACGGACCAGCCCAAGGTGCTACGTCCTCTAAGCAAGAGGGTAATACTTCTCAAGCCAAGCCAGCTTGGAGACCAATGCAAGGCTGGAACAAGGGAAAGCAGGCCAAGAAACCTGCCACTGCTACCAAGACAGCATGAAATGTTGGCCCCCGATCCGGGACCGGATCTGGTGGGGGGCAGACTCTCTCTCTTCGCTCAGGCTTGGGCAAGAGATGTTTCTGGATCCTTGGGTGCTAGAAATAGTCTCCCAAGGTTATCTTCTGGAATTCAAGGGGCTTCCCCCAAGGGGGAGGTTCCACAGGTCTCAGTTGTCTTCAGACCACATAAAAAGACAGGCATTCTTACATTGTGTAGAAGACCTGTTAAAAATGGGAGTGATTCATCCTGTTCCATTAAGAGAACAAGGGATGGGGTTCTACTCCAATCTGTTCATAGTTCCCAAAAAAGAGGGAACGTTCAGACCAATCTTAGATCTCAAGATCTTAAACAAGTTTCTCAAGGTTCCATCGTTCAAGATGGAAACCATTCGAACTATTCTTCCTTCCATCCAGGAAGGTCAATTCATGACCACGGTGGATTTAAAGGATGCGTATCTACATATTCCTATCCACAAGGAACATCATCGGTTCCTAAGGTTCGCATTCCTGGACAAGCATTACCAGTTTGTGGCGCTTCCTTTCGGTTTAGCCACTGCTCCAAGGATTTTCACAAAGGTACTAGGGTCCCTTCTAGCTGTGCTAAGACCAAGGGGCATTGCTGTAGTACCTTACTTGGACGACATTCTGATTCAAGCGTCGTCCCTTCCTCAAGCAAAGGCTCACACGGACATAGTCCTGGCCTTTCTCAGATCTCACGGATGGAAAGTGAACGTGGAAAAGAGTTCTCTATCTCCGTCAACAAGGGTTCCCTTCTTGGGAACAATAATAGACTCCTTAGAAATGAGGATATTTCTGACAGAGGCCAGAAAAACAAAGCTTCTAGACTCCTGTCGGATACTTCATTCCGTTCCTCTTCCTTCCATAGCTCAGTGCATGGAAGTGATCGGGTTGATGGTAGCGGCAATGGACATAGTTCCTTTTGCGCGCATTCATCTAAGACCATTACAACTGTGCATGCTCAGTCAGTGGAATGGGGATTATACAGACTTGTCTCCGAAGATACAAGTAAATCAGAAGACCAGAGACTCACTCCGTTGGTGGCTGTCCCTGGACAACCTGTCACAAGGGATGACATTCCGCAGACCAGAGTGGGTCATTGTCACGACCGACGCCAGTCTGATGGGCTGGGGCGCGGTCTGGGGATCCCTGAAAGCTCAGGGTCTTTGGTCTCGGGAAGAATCTCTTCTACCGATAAATATTCTGGAACTGAGAGCGATATTCAATGCTCTCAAGGCTTGGCCTCAGCTAGCGAGGGCCAAGTTCATACGGTTTCAATCAGACAACATGACAACTGTTGCGTACATCAACCATCAGGGGGGAACAAGGAGTTCCCTAGCGATGGAAGAAGTGACCAAAATCATTCTATGGGCGGAGTCTCACTCCTGCCACCTGTCCGCTATCCACATCCCAGGAGTGGAAAATTGGGAAGCGGATTTTCTGAGTCGTCAGACATTGCATCCGGGGGAGTGGGAACTCCATCCGGAAATCTTTGCCCAAGTCACTCAGCTGTGGGGCATTCCAGACATGGATCTGATGGCCTCTCGTCAGAACTTCAAAGTTCCTTGCTACGGGTCCAGATCCAGGGATCCCAAGGCGGCTCTAGTGGATGCACTAGTAGCACCTTGGACCTTCAAACTAGCTTATGTGTTTCCGCCGTTTCCTCTCATCCCCAGGCTGGTAGCCAGGATCAATCAGGAGAGGGCGTCGGTGATCTTGATAGCTCCTGCGTGGCCACGCAGGACTTGGTATGCAGATCTGGTGAATATGTCATCAGCTCCACCTTGGAAGCTACCTTTGAGACGAGACCTTCTTGTTCAGGGTCCGTTCGAACATCCGAACCTAGTTTCACTCCAGCTGACTGCTTGGAGATTGAACGCTTGATATTATCGAAGCGAGGGTTCTCAGATTCTGTTATCGATACTCTTGTTCAGGCCAGAAAGCCTGTAACTAGAAAGATTTACCACAAAATTTGGAAAAAATATATCTGTTGGTGTGAATCTAAAGGATTCCCTTGGGACAAGGTTAAGATTCCTAAGATTCTATCCTTCCTTACAAGAAGGATTGGAAAAAGGATTATCTGCAAGTTCCCTGAAGGGACAGATTTCTGCCTTGTCTGTGTTACTTCACAAAAAGCTGGCAGCTGTGCCAGATGTTCAAGCCTTTGTTCAGGCTCTGGTTAGAATTAAGCCTGTTTACAAACCTTTGACTCCTCCTTGGAGTCTCAATTTAGTTCTTTCAGTTCTTCAGGGGGTTCCGTTTGAACCCTTACATTCCGTTGATATTAAGTTATTATCTTGGAATGTTTTGTTTTTAGTTGCAATTTCTTCTGCTAGAAGAGTTTCAGAATTATCTGCTCTGCAGTGTTCTCCTCCTTATCTGGTGTTCCATGCAGATAAGGTGGTTTTACGTACTAAACCTGGGTTTCTTCCAAAAGTTGTTTCTAACAAAAACATTAACCAGGAGATTATCGTACCTTCTCTGTGTCCGAAACCAGTTTCAAAGAAGGAACGTTTGTTGCACAATTTGGATGTTGTTCGCGCTCTAAAATTCTATTTAGATGCTACAAAGGATTTTAGACAAACATCTTCTTTGTTTGTTGTTTATTCCGGTAAAAGGAGAGGTCAAAAAGCAACTTCTACCTCTCTCTCTTTTTGGATTAAAAGCATCATCAGATTGGCTTACGAGACTGCCGGACGGCAGCCTCCCGAAAGAATCACAGCTCATTCCACTAGGGCTGTGGCTTCCACATGGGCCTTCAAGAACGAGGCTTCTGTTGATCAGATATGTAGGGCAGCGACTTGGTCTTCACTGCACACTTTTACCAAATTTTACAAGTTTGATACTTTTGCTTCTTCTGAGGCTATTTTTGGGAGAAAGGTTTTGCAAACCGTGGTGCCTTCCATTTAGGTGACCTGATTTGCTCCCTCCCTTCATCCGTGTCCTAAAGCTTTGGTATTGGTTCCCACAAGTAAGGATGACGCCGTGGACCGGACACACCTATGTTGGAGAAAACAGAATTTATGTTTACCTGATAAATTACTTTCTCCAACGGTGTGTCCGGTCCACGGCCCGCCCTGGTTTTTTTAATCAGGTCTGATAATTTATTTTCTTTAACTACAGTCACCACGGTACCATATGGTTTCTCCTATGCAAATATTCCTCCTTAACGTCGGTCGAATGACTGGGGTAGGCGGAGCCTAGGAGGGATCATGTGACCAGCTTTGCTGGGCTCTTTGCCATTTCCTGTTGGGGAAGAGAATATCCCACAAGTAAGGATGACGCCGTGGACCGGACACACCGTTGGAGAAAGTAATTTATCAGGTAAACATAAATTCTGTTTTCTACTTTCCCATGGGTGGAAGGTGAATTTGGAAAAAGTTCTCTTGTTCTATCTACTATAATAGATTTCCTTTCCATGAAGATTTTTATGACGGAGGTCAGAAAAGACAAGATTCTTGCCTTTCTCTCCAGTCTACCTTTCATCCGTCTGTGGCTCAATGCATTGAGGTGATTGGTCTGATGGTGGCATCCATGGACATTATTCCTTTTGCTCTGTTCCATCTTTGACCGCTGCAGCTTTGTATGCTTCGTCAATGGTGGTTGTCACAGGAACATCTGTCTCGGGGCATTTGCTTTCTGAGACCCTCCTGGGAAATTCTGACTATGGATGCAAGCCTGTCAGGCTGGGGAGCTGTTTGGGGCCCTCTAAAGGCTCAGGGCCTGTGGTCTCAGGAAGAGTCCTCTCTCCCCTTAAACATATTGGAGTTAAGAGCTATCTTCAATGCTCTGTCAGCATGGCCTCTACTATCGTTGGTCCGGTTTATCAGATTCCAATCGGACAACATCACCTCAGTGGCTTACATCAACCACCAGGGAGACAATCCAAATTTCCAAAATCCCCCCCCCCCCCACCAAAAAAGACGAGCAGCAACACCAATCTCTTCAACAGATTTATTAAAGCTAATACAGCTTAAACAGCCAGACCACAAAAAATACAACGTTTCGGAGATAGTCCTTACATACATGACAAAGGACTAGCTCCAAAATGATGTATGTTTTGAGGTCTGGTTGTTTAAGCTGTATTAGCTTTAATAAATCTGTTGAAGAGATTGGTGGTGCTGCTCGTCTTTGTTGGTGATCAACCACCAGGGAGGGAATTGGAGTTCCTTTGCCATGAAGGAGATTCCCAGGACTTTGTCTTTTCTCCAGGAAGGTCTGGGGAACGGGTTGTCAGCAAGTACCTTGAAGGGTTAAATATCTGCATTGTCTATTTTATTGCATAAGCGTCTGGCAGATGTGCAATCCTTTTGCCAGGCCTTGGTCAGAATCAGGCTTGTGTTTAAACCTGTTACTCCTCCCTGGAGTCTTAACCTTGTTCTTAAAGTCCTTCTGTGAAAAAGTTATGGAGATTAGGCGCTTAATCTGCAAAAGGGATAAAGGTGTGTATGGAAGTCGTTGGCTAAATATGTAGAAAAAAATGGACCTTGGACAGAATAAGTGTAAAATTCTTCTACAATTTATTTTCAAAATAAAAACATGATAATACCAAGATAAAATAAATCACAATCCCTAAGTGTTGCAACACTATATCGATCAATTCATAAAATTTCTAAAATTCAGATATACATTTGTTTCATACACCAATAAAAGGATTTATCTGCTCTTTTGTATCCTTTGTTCAAAGATTTTAGATAGAATGTATTCTTTTATTTCAACACAATTAATAATATTTGTCTCTATTCGATATTTTATATCTATATTTCATCAACTTTAAAATTACAAATATGTAGCAAAAACTAACAATTAGTTAAAACAATTTAAATGCAAGGCTGATTATAAATGGTGTCCCCACAATGGCTGTTTACTTATATTGGTTGTAATTTTGTGTATCTAAAAAGTTCATCAAAGCATTTGTAAGTAATTGGAGATAAATTACTGAGGGCTGTGTTCTTTATCCTTATATTTATGTTGTGATAAATTACGGTTTCACAGTTACCTCTTCGTATCCTCAGTGAGCTTAATTTGTAGAAAAGGAATGTTCCAAGCAGTGTTTAGGGGTGATTTTCTTACCCTCTCTTGTGAGCTGTTACTACTCACGGCTTCCCGGTGGTTCCTATGTGTCCTCAGTTTGACTCTCAGACAAGGGGGTTCCGGTAGGTAATTTTCCGTTGTGTTACCTTGTCACTGGTCCTTGTAGTAAGTGCTCTGATTACAGCACCAAACTTTAGACAATCCTTTTGTTTCTGTAACTTGCGCAAGTTAGCTATTCTGTTTGTAGTTCCTCAATCTCCTGCACTTAAGTACTTCTGTACGCAGGAAAAAAACAGGCTTTTTCTTTCTTGGTGTTCACACAGATATCAACATGTTTCGCCAGCAACCCTGGCTTTATCAAGATCTTGATAAAGCCAGGGTTGCTGGCCCCTAAACACTGCTTGGAACATTCCTTTTCTACAAATTAAGCTTACTGAGGATACGAAGAGGTAACTGTGAAACCGTAATTTATCACAACATAAATATAAGGATAAAGAACACAGCCCTCAGTAATTTATCTCCAATTACTTACAAATGCTTTGATGAACTTTTTAGATACACAAAAAGCCTGATTTTAAATTTAAGATGGAGCATTTGCGCTTTCTGCTGAACCGAAACTACCGGAGGAACCTTCGATCCCTAAACTGGATAGGGTTTTTGAGGACAGGGTAGTGCCCCAGGCCTTCCCGGTTCCAGTTAAAATGGCTAACGTTATTAAGAATGAACTGTGGGGAACCGTCCCTAAGGTGGATGGTGCTATCTCCACGCTCGCTAAGAGAACGACTATTCCGCAAGAGGATAGCTCCTCTTTCAAGGAACCCATGGATAAAAAGATGGAGTCGATGTTGCGGAAGATGTTCCAACTTACGGGGTTCGTTTTTTAACCAGCAGCGGCAGTTGCTGCGGTGGCTGGTGCGGCTACTTACTGGTGTGACGCTCTATCAGCAATGTGGAGACTCCTCTCGATGAGATTTTAGAACGAATCAAGGCCTTAAGAGGCTCATTCGTTCATTTGTGATGCTAACATGCAGATTATTCGCCTGAATGCTAAGACATCAGGGTTTTCTGTTGTAGCCTGCAGGGCTCTGTCTTAAGTCGTGGTCTGCTAACATGACTTCTAAATCTCGTTTGCTTTTCCTCCTATTCAAGGGGAAAGTTTTGTTTGGTCCGGGACTGGATTGTATTATATCTACGGCCATGGGTGGCAAGGGTGCCTTCTTGCCTCAGGATAAGAAGGCTAAACCTAAGGGTTCTACTTTTCGACCCTTTTGTGCAATCAAGTCTCAGTGCCAACAGCCTGCCGCAAAGGCGGAGCAGTCCAAGGGATCTTTGAAGCCAGCTAACTCTTGGAACAAGTCCAAGCAGAACAAGAAGCCTGCCGAATCAAAGTCGGCATGAAGGGGTGGCACCCGGTCCATCCTCGGACCATGTAGGGGGCAGACTATCTCTGCGGAGGTTTGGAGAAGAGACGTTATAGACCCTTGGGTTCTGGAGGTCGTTTCCCAGGGCTACAGGATAGGTTTCAAGTCTTTCCGTCCAGAGGCAGATTCCTCCTGTCAAACATATCTTCAAGACCAGAAAAGAGAGACGCCTTCCTAGGGTGTTTGAGGGATCTCTCATCTCTCGGGGTAATTGTCCCAGTCCCTATGGCAGAAAGAGCATAAATAAAAAGAGAGAAGCGCTCAACCTGGGAACGAACAATAGCATAATAGCTTGTTCTGTGGCTAGTTACCACCCAAGAAGCAGCCTCTTTTTTGCTCAACATGTGCATATCAGTCTGATCCTGACTTCACAGTACAGTCCAGCCCCGAAATACCAGGCAATCCCGCTCTGAACGAGAGAAACAGCAAAACCTCAGATGTACGTTTCGGCCTATTGTGGGCCTCGCCAGTGACGTACAGCCATATCCCTCTAGGCACACTGAGCAACGGGTCCACGTCTGGATTCCAGCATCACACTTAGGGAGACTTTAGGCAGAAAGAGGTCTGGGGTATTATTCAAACCTTTTCGTGGTCCCAAAAAAGGAGGGCACGCTCCATCCAATTCTGGACCTAAAGGCCCATAACAAATTTTTGTCAGTCCCATCATTCAAGATGGAGACGATCAGGTTGATTTTTGCCCCTGGTTTAAGAAGGGCAATGCATGATGGCTATAGACCTGAAGGACGCTTACCTTCATGTTCCAATCCACAAGGATCACTTCAGGTTTCTAAGGTTCACCTTCCTGGACCAGCACTTTCAGTTTGTGGCCCTTCCGTTTGGTCTGGCGACTGCCCCATGAGTCTTCACAAAGGTTCTGGGAGCTCTTCTCGCAGTAGGGAGGAATTGCAGTGGCTCCTTATCTGAACGATATCCTGGTTCAGGCTCCGTCCTACAGTCTTGCGGAGAATCACTTGAGAGCTCTCCTCCTCCTCCTTCGGTCCCACGGGTGGAAGATAAACGAAGGAAAGAGTTCATTGGTCCCCAGCAACAGGGTGGAATTTCTGGGTACGATAATAGATTCTTCAGTCATGCAGATATTCTTGACAGACCAGAGACGTTGCAAGTTTGCGTCAGATTCTGGAGTGGTTTAAAACTCACAATTGTTCGCTCTCAGCAATCCACATTCCAGGTGTGGACAGTTGGGGAGCAGATTTTCTGAGCAGTCAGAAGTTTCATCCAGGGGAATGGTCCCTCCATCCCGAGATGTTTGCGGAGATCTGCACCAGATGGGGGACGCCGGAGATAGATCTCATGGCGTCCAGACTCAATTACAAGCTACCCAGATACGGGTCATGATCCAGGGATCCTCAGGCGGAGGTGATATTTGCCTTGGCGGTACCCTGGAACTTCAACCTGATTTACATATTTCCTCCGTTACCTCTTCTACCTCAGGTAGTGGCCCGCATCAAGCAGGAGCAAGCTTCAGCTATTCCGATTTGCTCCGTCATGGCCCCGTGTGGTTTACGGATCTGGTGGCGATGTAGTCATCTCCGCTGTGGAAGTTTCCTTGTCACAGGGATCTGCTGGTTCAAGGTCCTTTTTTTTTCATGCCGATAAGGCTGTTCATGCCGATAAGGCTGTTCTTCGCATTGGATTGGGATTCCTTCCCAAGGTAGTGTCGAGTCGTAACATCAATCAGGAAATAGTGGTTCCTTCTTTGTGTCCTAACCCTTCTTCGAAGGAGAGGTTACTTCATAATTTGGACGTGTTTCAGGCGTTGAAGTTTTATCTTCAGGCCACGAAAGAGTTTAGACAGACTTTGTCTTTTATTTGTTGTGTATTTGGGGAAATACTTCTCTATCATTTTGGTTGAGGAGTATGATCCGTCTGGCATATGAGACAGCGGGTCACAAGCCTCCTCAGAGGATTACGGCTCACTCGACTAGAGCTGTAGCCTCTTCTTGGGTCTTTAAGAATGAGGCCTCTATGGAGCAGATCTGTAAGGCGGCCACTTGGTCTTCCTTACATACTTTTGCAAAATTTTATATATTTGACGTTTTTGCTTCGGTGGAAGCAGCTTTTGGGAGAGGTTCTGCAGGCTGTGGTGCCCTCAGTATAGGGTCCGCCTCCTTTTACCCTCCCGTTTTTTTCATTTAGTGTCCTATAGAGCTTGGGTGTTCCCACAAGTAATGAATGAAGCAGTGGACTCTCCTCCCATTAAGATGGAAAACATAAATTATGCTTAACTGATTATTTCATTTCCATCGATGGGAGGAGATTCCACTGCACCCGCCCGCACCTAAATTTATATTAATCTTCTGGCACCATTTATACCCTGATATTTCTCCTACTGTTCCTTGTTCCCTTGGCAGAATGACTGGGGGATGAGGGCAGTGGGGGAGGTATTTAAGCCTTTGGCTGGGGTGTCTCTGCCTCCTCCTGGTGGCCAGGTTCTTAATTCTCTCAAGTAATGAATGAAGCAGTGGACTCTCCTCCCATCGATGGAAATGAAATGATCAGGTAAGCATCCTTTATGTTTTCTCTCCTTTTCCTTTGGTCGAATGACTGGGGTTTGTGGGAAGGGAAGTAATACTTAACAGCTTTGCTGTGGTGCTCTTTGCCTCCTCCTGCTGGCCAGGAGATATATTTTCAACAGTAATTGATGATGATCCGTGGACTCGCCATGTCAAGAAATAAATACATTTATCAGGTAAGTATACATTTTGTTTTTCTTTTTGTATAGCCAAAAAAAGAAGCCTGTTTCACCATTAACTTAACCAAGACAAAAGTATTAAATACAGAATAATGCACCTAGAGAAAAAACTACAGTAAATTAATTCTTCACATGTTGACCTTGCTAATAATTATTCTAAACGTCTTTGCATTCTTTTGATTTCAGTCACTATCAGAAAAACTCTCAGAGCAAGAAATGCAATATAGGCGTCTTTCTCAGGAACAGTTAGACAACTTCACGTTGGACATAAACACTGCTTATGCCCGGCTAAAGGGTATTGAGCAGGCCGTTGAGGGTAAGATTGCACATAATTCTAAGTATTTCTTAGTATATCAGTTTAAAGGGAAATTTCAGAATTCAGATAGAACATGCAATTTTAAACAACTTTGCAATTTACTTTCATTAACAAAATATGCAGTCTTTTTTATATTTACACTTTTTGAGTCACCAGCTCCTTCTGAGCATGTAGAAGAATTCACAGAATATACTTATATGCATTTGTGATTGGTTAATGGCTGTCACATGATACAGGAGTGGAAATAGACATAACTGAAATCTGTTTGATAATTCTACTACTCATTTATTTGAAGTTCAGACTAAGTGCTATTGCATTGTCTTTTTATCATGCATTTGTTGATTATGAAAAGCTTCTGTATTTACTGATCCTTTAAGGGTTTCTATTTCTATTGTGAGAGAAGATTTTTACCTCAGAAGATAAATAAGCAATGGGAATTGGTACAAAAGTGGGGTGTAATGTTTAACTTTACTGGGTACAGACGCCAGACCTGCTTTCACATGGAAGATCCTTCAAGTGACTGTACAAAGGATTATTTGTCATTTTTTACATAGAAATTGGACTGTTTTGGAGTTCATCCTTAAAAGGATAGTGAAGTCGAAATTAAAGGGCTATTCTAGTAATAAAATGACATGCTCTAGAGCAGGTCATTTTATCACTAGTAATGCTGCTGCAGTTTAGTATTTAACCCCCACAAAGGGACTAAACACATAGTTAAAGTACCGCTCAGGACAGGCAGGCACTGCTGGTCCAGAGCAGAAACTGCAGCTGATCACATCAGCAGTGCTAGTCACAGAGCTGGGTTGTTGCAGCATCGCTAGTGTAAAAATAAATTAGATCACGTAATTTTTATCACCAGAATGTCCCGTTTAAACTTGTATGAATCAGATAGATCATGCAATTTTAAACCACATTCCAATTTACTTCTATTGTCAATTTCTTCTGTTAAGTGTGATCAGTCCACGGGTCATCATTACTTCTGGGATATTACTCCTCCCCAACAGGAAGTGCAAGAGGATTCACCCAGCAGAGCTGCATATAGCTCCTCCCCTCTACGTCACTCCCAGTCATTCTCTTGCACCCAACGACTAGATAGGATGTGTGAGAGGACTATGGTGATTATACTTAGTTTTATATCTTCAATCAAAAGTTTGTTATTTTAAAATAGCACCGGAGTGTGTTATTATCTCTCTGGCAGAGTTTGAAGAAGAATCTACCAGAGTTTTTGTTATGATTTTAGCCGGAGTAGTTAAGATCATATTGCTGTTTCTCGGCCATCTGAGGAGAGGTAAACTTCAGATCAGGGGACAGCGGGCAGATGAATCTGCATAGAGGTAGGTAGCAGTTTTTATTTTCTGACAATGGAATTGATGAGAAAATCCTGCCATACCGATATAATGTCATGTATGTATACTTTACACTTCAGTATTCTGGGGAATGGTACTTCACTAGAATTACACTGTAAGAAATACATAAAGCTGTTTAATAACTAGAGATTATGTTTAACGTTTTTGCTGGAATGTAAAATCGTTTTCATTTACTGAGGTACTGAGTGAATAAATGTTTGGGCACTATTTTTCCACTTGGCAGTTGCTTAATCTGTTTTCTGACAGTTTCTGTTCTCCCTCACTGCTGTGTGTGAGGGGGAGGGGCCGTTTTTTGGCGCTTTTACTACACATCAAATATTTCAGTCAGCAACTCATTGTATTCCCTGCATGATCCGGTTCATCTCTACAGAGCTCAGGGGTTTTCAAAACTTATTTTGAGGGAGGTAATTTCTCTCAGCAGAGCTGTGAGAATTATAGTTTGACTGAGATAAAAAACGTTTATTCTGTAATTTGTTTCCTGCTTTCAGAATTTGTTATCTTTGCTAATGGGATTAAACCTTTGCTAAAGTTGTGTTATTTACAAGGATTGAGGCTATAACTGTTTCAATTTATTAATTTTCAACTGTCATAGATCTTCTGTGCTTCTTAAAGGCACAGTACGTTTTAATATTATTCTAATTGAATTGTATTTCCAAGTTACAAGTTTATTTGCTAGTGTGTTAAACATGTCTGATTCAGAGGATGATACCTGTGTCATTTGTTGCAATGCCAAAGTGGAGCCCAATAGAAATTTATGTACTAACTGTATTGATGCTACTTTAAATAAAAGTCAATCTGTACAAATTGAACAAATTTCACCAAACAACGAGGGGAGAGTTATGCCGACTAACTCGCCTCACGTGTCAGTACCTACATCTCCCGCTCACAGGGAGGTGCGTGATATTGTAGCGCCGAGTACATCTGGGCGGCCATTACAAATCACATTACAGGATATGGCTACTGTTATGACTGAGGTTTTGGCTAAATTACCAGAGCTAAGAGGTAAGCGTGATCACTCTGGGGTGAGAACAGAGTGCGCTGATAATATTAGGGCCATGTCAGACACTGCGTCACAGGTGGCAGAACATGAGGACGGAGAGCTTCATTCTGTGGGTGACGGTTCTGATCCAAACAGACTGGATTCAGATATTTCAAATTTTAAATTTAAACTGGAAAACCTCCGTGTATTACTAGGGGAGGTGTTAGCGGCTCTGAATGATTGTAACACAGTTGCAATACCAGAGAAAATGTGTAGGTTGGATAAATATTTTGCGGTACCGACGAGTACTGAGGTTTTTCCTATACCTAAGAGACTTACTGAAATTGTTACTAAGGAGTGGGATAGACCCGGTGTGCCGTTCTCACCCCCTCCGATATTTAGAAAAATGTTTCCAATAGACGCCACCACAAGGGACTTATGGCAAACGGTCCCTAAGGTGGAGGGAGCAGTTTCTACCTTAGCTAAGCGTACCACTATCCCGGTGGAGGATAGCTGTGCTTTTTCAGATCCAATGGATAAAAAATTAGAGGGTTACCTTAAGAAAATGTTTGTTCAACAAGGTTTTATATTGCAACCCCTTGCATGCATTGCGCCGATCACGGCTGAAGCGGCATTCTGGATTGAGTCTCTGGAAGAGAACATTGGTTCAGCTACTCTGGACGACATTACGGACAGGCTTAGAGTCCTTAAACTAGCTAATTCATTCATTTCGGAGGCCGTAGTACATCTTACTAAACTTACGGCGAAGAATTCAGGATTCGCCATTCAGGCACGCAGGGCGCTGTGGCTAAAATCCTGGTCAGCTGATGTTACTTCTAAGTCTAAATTGCTTAATATACCTTTCAAAGGGCAGACCTTATTCGGGCCCGGGTTGAAAGAGATTATCGCTGACATTACAGGAGGTAAAGGCCATGCCCTGCCTCAGGACAAAGCCAAAGCCAAGACTAGACAGTCTAATTTTCGTTCCTTTCGTAATTTCAAAGCAGGAGCAGCATCAACTTCCTCTGCACCAAAACAGGAAGGAGCTGTTGCTCGCTACAGACAAGGCTGGAAACCTAACCAGTCCTGGAACAAGGGCAAGCAGACTAGGAAACCTGCTGCTGCCCCTAAAACAGCATGAATTGAGGGCCCCCGATCCGGGATCGGATCTAGTGGGGGGCAGACTTTCTCTCTTCGCCCAGGCTTGGGCAAGAGATGTTCAGGATCCCTGGG
This sequence comes from Bombina bombina, assembly GCF_027579735.1. Lineage (NCBI taxonomy): Eukaryota > Metazoa > Chordata > Amphibia > Anura > Bombinatoridae > Bombina > Bombina bombina. Next base: position 1,354,552,142 of record NC_069500.1, read on the forward strand.
CGCTAGAGATAATATCTCAGGGATACCTTCTGGACTTCAAATACTCTCCTCCAAGAGAGAGATTTCATCTGTCAAGATTGTCAACAATCCAGACAAAGAAAGAGGCGTTTCTACGCTGCGTACAAGAGCTCTTGTTAATGGGAGCAATCCATCCAGTTCCACGATCGGAACAGGGACAGGGGTTTTACTCAAATCTGTTTGTGGTTCCCAAAAAAGAGGGAACTTTCAGACCAATCCTGGACTTAAAGATCCTAAACAAATTCCTAAGAGTTCCATCGTTCAAGATGGAGACTATTCAGACAATTTTACCTATGATCCAAGAGGGTCAGTACATGACCACTGTAGATTTAAAAGATGCTTACCTTCACATACCGATTCACAAAGATCATTATCGGTACCTAAGGTTTGCCTTCCTAGACAGGCATTACCAGTTTGTGGCTCTTCCATTCGGATTGGCTACAGCTCCAAGAATCTTCACAAAGGTTCTGGGTGCTCTTCTGGCGGTACTAAGACCGCGGGGAATCTCGGTAGCTCCATACCTAGACGACATTCTGATACAAGCTTCAAGCTTTCAAACTGCCAAGTCTCATACAGAGTTAGTGCTGGCATTTCTAAGGTCACATGGATGGAAGGTGAACGAAAAGAAAAGTTCACTCGTTCCACTCACAAGAGTTCCCTTCCTGGGGACTCTTATAGATTCTGTAGAAATGAAGATTTACCTGACAGAGGACAGGCTAACAAGACTTCAAAGTGCTTGCCGCACCCTTCATTCCATTCAACACCCGTCAGTGGCTCAATGCATGGAGGTAATCGGCTTAATGGTAGCGGCAATGGACATAGTACCCTTTGCACGCTTACACCTCAGACCACTGCAACTGTGCATGCTAAGTCAGTGGAATGGGGATTACTCAGACTTATCCCCTTCTCTGAATCTGGATCAAGAGACCAGAAATTCTCTTCTATGGTGGCTTTCTCGGCCACATCTGTCCAGGGGGATGCCATTCAGCAGACCAGACTGGACAATTGTAACAACAGACGCCAGCCTTCTAGGTTGGGGTGCCGTCTGGAATTCTCTGAAGGCTCAGGGACAATGGAGTCAGGAGGAGAGTCTCCTGCCAATAAACATTCTGGAATTGAGAGCAGTTCTCAATGCCCTCCTGGCTTGGCCCCAGTTGACAACTCGGGGGTTCATCAGGTTTCAGTCGGACAACATCACGACTGTAGCTTACATCAACCATCAGGGAGGGACAAGAAGCTCCCTAGCTATGATGGAAGTATCAAAGATAATTCGCTGGGCAGAGTCTCACTCTTGCCACCTGTCAGCAATCCACATCCCGGGAGTGGAGAACTGGGAGGCGGATTTCTTAAGTCGTCAGACTTTTCATCCGGGGGAGTGGGAACTTCATCCGGAGGTCTTTGCCCAAATACTTCGACGTTGGGGCAAACCAGAGATAGATCTCATGGCGTCTCGACAGAACGCCAAGCTTCCTCGTTACGGGTCCAGATCCAGGGATCCAGGAGCAGTCCTGATAGATGCTCTGACAGCACCTTGGGACTTCAGGATGGCTTACGTGTTTCCACCCTTCCCGTTACTTCCTCGATTGATTGCCAGAATCAAACAAGAGAGAGCATCAGTGATTCTAATAGCACCTGCGTGGCCACGCAGGACTTGGTATGCAGACCTGGTGGACTTGTCATCCTGTCCACCTTGGTCTCTACCTCTGAAACAGGACCTTCTGATACAGGGTCCCTTCAAACATCAAAATCTAACTTCTCTGAAGCTGACTGCTTGGAAATTGAACGCTTGATTTTATCAAGACGTGGGTTTTCTGAGTCAGTTATTGATACCTTAATACAGGCTAGGAAACCTGTTACCAGAAAGATTTACCATAAGATATGGCGTAAATACCTATATTGGTGTGAATCCAAAGGTTACTCTTGGAGTAAGGTTAGGATTCCTAGGATATTGTCTTTTCTACAAGAAGGTTTAGAAAAGGGTTTTATCTGCTAGTTCATTAAAGGGACAGATCTCAGCTCTGTCCATTCTGTTACACAAACGTCTGTCAGAAGTTCCTGACGTCCAGGCTTTTTGTCAGGCTTTGGCCAGGATTAAGCCTGTGTTTAAAACTGTTGCTCCACCATGGAGTTTAAACCTTGTTCTTAATGTTTTACAGGGCGTTCCGTTTGAACCCCTTCATTCCATTGATATAAAGTTGTTATCTTGGAAAGTTCTATTTTTAATGGCTATTTCCTCGGCTCGAAGAGTCTCTGAATTATCAGCCTTACATTGTGATTCTCCTTATTTGATTTTTCATTCGGATAAGGTAGTCCTGCGTACTAAACCTGGGTTCTTACCTAAGGTAGTTACTAACAGGAATATCAATCAAGAGATTGTTGTTCCTTCTTTATGCCCAAATCCTTCTTCAAAGAAGGAACGTCTACTGCACAACCTGGATGTAGTCCGTGCTCTAAAATTTTACTTACAGGCAACTAAGGAATTTCGACAAACGTCTTCTCTGTTTGTCATTTACTCTGGGCAGAGGAGAGGTCAAAAAGCTTCCGCTACCTCTCTTTCTTTTTGGCTTCGTAGCATAATTCGTTTAGCTTATGAGACTGCTGGACAGCAGCCTCCTGAAAGAATTACAGCTCATTCTACTAGAGCTGTGGCTTCCACTTGGGCCTTCAAGAATGAGGCCTCTGTTGAACAGATTTGCAAGGCTGCAACTTGGTCTTCGCTTCATACTTTTTCCAAATTTTACAAATTTGACACTTTTGCTTCATCGGAGGCTATTTTTGGGAGAAAGGTTCTTCAGGCAGTGGTTCCTTCTGTATAAAGAGCCTGCCTATCCCTCCCGTCATCCGTGTACTTTTGCTTTGGTATTGGTATCCCAGAAGTAATGATGACCCGTGGACTGATCACACTTAACAGAAGAAAACATAATTTATGCTTACCTGATAAATTCCTTTCTTCTGTAGTGTGATCAGTCCACGGCCCGCCCTGTTTTTAAGGCAGGTAAATATTTTTTAATTTATACTCCAGTCACCACTTCACCCTTGGCTTTTCCTTTCTCGTTGGTCCTTGGTCGAATGACTGGGAGTGACGTAGAGGGGAGGAGCTATATGCAGCTCTGCTGGGTGAATCCTCTTGCACTTCCTGTTGGGGAGGAGTAATATCCCAGAAGTAATGATGACCCGTGGACTGATCACACTACAGAAGAAAGGAATTTATCAGGTAAGCATAAATTATGTTTTTTTTTATTCTCTTGGTATCCTTTGTTTAAGAGTAAACCTAGGTTACATAGGTATGCTCAAGAACAGCAATAGACTCCTGGGAGCTAGCTGAACACATTGGGTGAGCTAATGTCAAGATATATGTGCAGCCACCAATAACCAACTATTCTATTTTAATAATAGAAGTAGATTAGAAAGTGGTTTAAAATTTCATGCTTTATCTGAATCATTTAAACGTTGCATTTTGACTTTACTGTCCCTTTAAATATTTTGTGAAAGGCAAGTGTAAAACTAAATATCCCTCTGCTTCTTTTACACTGAATTATTTTAGCTTACTATTTTCAGCATCGGTGGTTTTACTATAGGAATATCAATTATAGCTTAAAACACATTTTGCCTGAAAAAAAATGAAGTAAAAGCAATTTAAAATTAAACTAATATGCCAACCCTATACCAGTTGCACATTTCTTACTAATGCTCATTGGCTCCACTTGGTGAGTGTTGGACGTAAGTACTTATCAACCAATGAGAATAAACAGAAAGTACCTATCAGCCAATGACCATTGGTAGATGCAGATACAGCTGTGTTAGTTAAAATGCAAATTAATAAAACATTCTCCACTTTTTTATAGCAAAAATGCAAAAAATGCTGCTCTTAATTTTGAAATACTTCAAGTGTGACCTATTACCCTATTTAACAATACTTCATAAAACTTTGTGACTTGTCCACTGTTTTTTTTTTATTCAGGACATGCAGCTGCTGAAGAAGAAGCCAGGAAGGCTCACCATTTGTGGCTTTCAATTGAAGCATTAAAATTCACCCTTAAAACTGCTTCTGGTGACAGCCCCACAGTTCCTCTTGAAGGAGCAGTTGAAGGTATCAAGTCTAGCTGCTCTAAAAATGAATTTACAGACACTGTGACTGCAGCTATACCTGAGGAGTCCTTAGCTCGGGGTGTGTACAGCGAGGAAGCACTAAGAGCACGATTTTATACCGTCCGAAAATTAGCCCGTAGGGTTGCCCTCATCGATGAGACCAGAAACAGTCTGTACCAATACTTTCTATCCTACCTTCAATCTCTTCTGGTCTTTGAACCTAAGCAACTGAAACCACCAGCTGAACTCTGCACTGAAGACCTAGACACATTCAGACTACTCTCATACGCATCCTATTGCATTGAACGGGGAGATTTAGAGTTGGCAGCAAAATTTATAAACCAGCTGACAGGAGAGGCGAGAAGAGTGGCCCACGATTGGTTGACTGAAGCTAGACTTACCCTAGAAACAAAGCAGGCAATTGATATCTTATCTGCATATGCATCTGCAGTCGGTTTAGGCACAACTCAAGTACAGTAAAGGGAAACTTCATTGTATTCAGAATTGTTGTATTGTGAAAGGATGTTCTGTCCAGTCACGTACAATCCCCTTATTTATGTTCTAAATTGTTTAGCGTATCTAATCAAAATCAAAGTTCACTTTTGTTGCACTCTGATTATCTATCCCAGACAGATGCACTTCTTGTTTCTAAATCGATATAATTTTTTGCAAACTCCAGGAATCTTTTTCCCTGTAACTTATACCACGTTTTTAAGTTTTCAGGTTTTATTGATCCAACCAAAATTATGCAATATACTGTTGTCATATACTTTTGTTCTGGTCCTGTGAATAAACTAAAATAATGCCAAACCCAAATGAGTCGTACTTTGTTTGCTACATAAGCTTATTGTGGTTGTGTATTAACTAGATAAAATGTATGGTATAAGCCTTGTGTACTGGACATCACTCCTGAGGAGAGCGTTTTCACTGTTAGCTGTCTGGGTTTAGGAAGTGGCGAGTGCCCCAGCCATTGGGAGTATTAAGGTGCAGTTTTTTAAATAAGTGTTTCTTTTACAAGATAAGATGAGTCCATGGATTTCATCCTTGTGGGATATCGCCTCCTGGTCAGCAGGAGGAGGCAAAGAGCACCACAGCAGAGCTGTATATATATATATATATATATATATATATATATATATATATATATATATAGCTCCTCTCTTCCCTCCCACCCCAGTCATTCTCTTTGCCTGTGTTAGTGATAGGAAGAGGTAAAATGAGGTGTTAGTTTAGATTCTTCAATCAAGAGTTTATTATTTCTTCTGTTAAGTGTGATCAGTCCACGGGTCATCATTACTTCTGGGATATTACTCCTCCCCAACAGGAAGTGCAAGAGGATTCACCCAGCAGAGCTGCATATAGCTCCTCCCCTCTACGTCACTCCCAGTCATTCTCTTGCACCCAACGACTAGATAGGATGTGTGAGAGGACTATGGTGATTTTATTTAGTTTTATTTCTTCAATCAAAAGTTTGTTATTTTTTAATAGCACCGGAGTGTGTTATTCCTTCTCTGGTGGAGTTTGAAGAAGAATCTACCAGAGTTTTTACTCTGATTTTAGCCAGAGTTGTTAAGATAATATTGCTGTTTCTCGGCCATCTGAGGAGAGGTAAACTTCAGATCAGGGGACAGCGGGCAGTTTAATCTGCAAAGAGGTATGTAGCAGTTTTTATTTTCTGACAATGGAATTGATGAGAAAATCCTGCCATACCGACATAATATCATGTATGTATATTTAACATTTGAGTATTCTGGGGAATGGTACTTCACTGGAATTACACTGTGTATATAAGACTTTAGCCTAATTGCAAAGCAACAGGTTTTTTAATAACTCTTAATTTATGTTAAACGTTTTTGCTGGAATGTAAAATCGTTTCCATTTTCTGAGGTACTGGGTGAATAAAATGTTTGGGCACTATTTCTTTCATGTAATTAACAAGAGTCCATGAGCTAGTGACGTATGGGATATACATTCCTACCAGGAGGGGCAAAGTTTCCCAAACCTTAAAATGCCTATAAATACACCCCTCACCACACCCACAAATCAGTTTTACAAACTTTGCCTCCAAGGGAGGTGGTGAAGTAAGTTTGTGCTAGATTCTACGTTGATATGCGCTCCGCAGCAAGTTGGAGCCCGGTTTTCCTCTCAGCGTGCAGTGAATGTCAGAGGGATGTGAAGAGAGTATTGCCTATTGAATGCAGTGATCTCCTTCTACGGGGTCTATTTCATAAGGTTCTCTGTTATCGGTCGTAGAGATTCATCTCTTACCTCCCTTTTCAGATCGACGATATACTCTTATATTTACCATTTCCTCTACTGATTCTCGTTTCAGTACTGGTTTGGCTTTCTACAAACATGTAGATGAGTGTCCTGGGGTAAGTAAGTCTTATTTTCTGTGACACTCTAAGCTATGGTTGGGCACTTTATTTATAAAGTTCTAAATATATGTATTCAAACATTTATTTGCCTTGTCTCAGAATGTTCAACTTTCCTTATTTTCAGACAGTCAGTTTCATATTTGGGATTATGCATTGAATTATCATATTTTTTCTTACCTCAAAAATTTGACTTTTTTCCCTGTGGGCTGTTAGGCTCGCGGGGGCTGAAAATGCTTCATTTTATTGCGTCATTCTTGGCGCGGACTTTTTTGGCGCAAAAATTCTTTTCCGTTTCCGGCGTCATACGTGTCGCCGGAAGTTGCGTCATTTTTTGACGTTATTTTGCGCCAAAAATATGGGCGTCGCTTTTGTCTCCACATTATTTCAGTCTCATTTTTCATTTTGCTTCTGGTTGCTAGAAGCTTGATGTTTGGCATTTTTTCCCATTCCTGAAACTGTCTTATAAGGAATTTGATCTATTTTGCTTTATATGTTGTTTTTTCTCTTACATATTGCAAGATGTCTCACGTTGCATCTGAGCCAGAAGATACTACAGGAAAACCACTGCCTGCTGGATCTACCAAAGCTAAGTGTATCTGCTGTAAACTTTTGGTAGCTATTCCTCCAGCTGTTGTTTGTAATAATTGTCATGACAAACTTGTTAAGCAGATAATATTTCCTTTAGTGATGTACCATTGCCTGTTGCAGTTCCCTCAACATCTAAGGTGCAGAATGTTCCTGATAACATAAGAGATTTTGTTTCTGAATCCATAAAGAAGGCTTTGTCTGTTATTTCTCCTTCTAGTAAACGTAAAAAGTCTTTTAAATCTTCTCTCTCTACAGATGAATTTTTAAATGAACACCATCATTCTGATTCTTTGGACTCTTCTGGTTCAGAGGATTCTATCTCAGAGATTGATGCTGATAAATCTTCATATTTATTTAAGATGGAATTTATTCGCTCTTTACTTAAAGAAGTACTAATTGCTTTAGAAATAGAGGATTCTAGTCCTCTTGATACTAATTCTATACGTTTGGATAAGGTTTTTAAAGCTCCTGCGGTTATTCCAGAAGTCTTTCCTGTTCCTAATGCTATTTCTGCTGTAATTTCCAAGGAATGGGATAAATTGGGTAATTCATTTACTCCTTCTAAACGTTTTAAGCAATTATATCCTGTTCCGCCTGACAGGTTAGAATTTTGGGACAAAATCCCTAAAGTTGATGGGGCTATTTCTACCCTTGCTAAACGTACTACCATTCCTACGTCAGATGGTACCTCGTTTAAGGATCCTTTAGATAGAAAAATTGAATCTTTTCTAAGAAAAGCTTATCTATGTTCAGGTAATCTTCTTAGACCTGCTATATCATTGGCTGATGTTGCTGCAGCTTCAACTTTTTGGTTGGAAACTCTAGCGCAACAAGTAACAAATCGTGATTCTCATGATATTATTATTCTTCTCCAGCATGCTAATAATTTCATCTGTGATGCCATTTTTGATATTATTAGAGTTGATGTTAGGTTTATGTCTCTGGCTATCTTAGCCAGAAGAGCTTTATGGCTTAAGACCTGGAATGCTGATATGGCTTCTAAATCAACTCTACTTTCCATTTCTTTCCAGGGAAACAAATTATTTGGTTCTCAGTTGGATTCTATTATTTCAACTGTTACTGGTGGGAAAGGAACTTTTTTACCACAGGATAAAAAGTCTAAAGGTAAAAACAGGGCTAACAATCGTTTTCGTTCCTTTCGTTTCAACAAAGAACAAAAGCCTGATCCTTCGTCCTCAGGAGCAGTTTCAGTTTGGAAACCATCTCCAGTCTGGAATAAATCCAAGCCTGCTAGAAAGGCAAAGCCTGCTTCTAAGTTCACATGAAGGTACGGCCCTCATTCCAGTTCAGCTGGTAGGGGGCAGGTTACGTTTTTTCAAAGAAATTTGGATCAATTCTGTTCACAATCTTTGGATTCAGAACATTGTTTCAGAAGGGTACAGAATTGGTTTCAAGATGAGACCTCCTGCAAAGAGATTTTTTCTTTCCCATGTCCCAGTAAATCCAGTGAAAGCTCAAGCATTTCTGAATTGTGTTTCAGATCTAGAGTTGGCTGGAGTAATTATGCCAGTTCCAGTTCCGGAACAGGGGATGGGGTTTTATTCAAATCTCTTCATTGTACCAAAGAAGGAGAATTCCTTCAGATCAGTTCTGGATCTAAAATTATTGAATCGTTATGTAAGGATACCAACGTTCAAGATGGTAACTGTAAGGACTATATTGCCTTTTGTTCAGCAAGGGAATTATATGTCCACAATAGATTTACAGGATGCATATCTGCATATTCCGATTCATCCAGATCATTATCAGTTCCTGAGATTCTCTTTTCTAGACAAGCATTACCAATTTGTGGCTCTACCGTTTGGCCTTGCTACAGCTCCAAGAATTTTCACAAAGATTCTCGGTGCCCTTCTGTCTGTAATCAGAGAACAGGGTATTGTGGTATTTCCTTATTTGGACGATATCTTGGTACTTGCTCAGTCTTTACATTTAGCAGAGTCTCATACAAATCGACTTGTGTTGTTTCTTCAAGATCATGGTTGGAGGATCAATTTACCAAAAAGTTCTTTGATTCCTCAAACAAGGGTAACCTTTCTGGGTTTTCAGATAGATTCAGTGTCCATGACTCTGTCTTTAACAGACAAGAGACGTCTAAAATTGATTACAGCTTGTCGAAACCTTCAGTCTCAATCATTCCCTTCGGTAGCCTTATGCATGGAAATTCTAGGTCTTATGACTGCTGCATCGGACGCGATCCCCTTTGCTCGTTTTCACATGCGACCTCTTCAGCTCTGTATGCTGAACCAATGGTGCAGGGATTACACGAAGATATATCAATTAATATCTTTAAAACCGATTGTTCGACACTCTCTAACGTGGTGGACAGATCACCTTCGTTTAATTCAGGGGGCTTCTTTTGTTCTTCCGACCTGGACTGTAATTTCAACAGATGCAAGTCTCACAGGTTGGGGAGCTGTGTGGGGATCTCTGACGGCACAAGGAGTTTGGGAATCTCAGGAGGTGAGATTACCGATCAATATCTTGGAACTCCGTGCAGTTTTCAGAGCTCTTCAGTTTTGGCCTCTTCTGAAGAGAGAATCGTTCATTTGTTTTCAGACAGACAATGTCACAACTGTGGCATACATCAATCATCAAGGAGGGACTCACAGTCCTCTGGCTATGAAAGAAGTATCTCGAATTTTGGTTTGGGCGGAATCCAGCTCCTGTCTAATCTCTGCGGTTCATATCCCAGGTGTAGACAATTGGGAAGCGGATTATCTCAGTCGCCAAACGTTGCATCCGGGCGAATGGTCTCTTCACCCAGAGGTATTTCTTCAGATTGTTCAAATGTGGGGGCTCCCAGAGATAGATCTGATGGCCTCTCATCTAAACAAGAAACTTCCCAGGTATCTGTCCAGATCCCGGGATCCTCAGGCGGAGGCAGTGGATGCATTATCACTTCCTTGGAAGTATCATCCTGCCTATATCTTTCCGCCTCTAGTTCTTCTTCCAAGAGTAATCTCCAAGATTCTGAGGGAATGCTCGTTTGTTCTGCTAATAGCTCCGGCATGGCCTCACAGGTTTTGGTATGCGGATCTTGTCCGGATGGCATCTTGCCAACCATGGACTCTTCCGTTAAGACCAGACCTTCTGTCACAAGGTCCTTTTTTCCATCCGGATCTGAAATCCTTAAATTTAAAGGTATGGAGATTGAACGCTTGATTCTTGGTCAAAGAGGTTTCTCTGACTCCGTGATTAATACTATGTTACAGGCTCGTAAATCTGTATCTCGAGAGATATATTATAGAGTCTGGAAGACTTATATTTCTTGGTGTCTTTCTCATCATTTTTCTTGGCATTCTTTTAGAATACCGAGAATTTTACAGTTTCTTCAGGATGGTTTAGATAAGGGTTTGTCCGCAAGTTCTTTGAAAGGACAAATCTCCGCTCTTTCTGTTCTTTTTCACAGAAAGATTGCTATTCTTCCTGATATTCATTGTTTTGTACAAGCTTTGGTTCGTATAAAACCTGTCATTAAGTCAATTTCTCCTCCTTGGAGTTTGAATTTGGTTCTGGGAGCTCTTCAAGCTCCTCCGTTTGAACCTATGCATTCATTGGACATTAAATTACTTTCTTGGAAAGTTTTGTTCCTTTTGGCCATCTCTTCTGCTAGAAGAGTTTCTGAATTATCTGCTCTTTCTTGTGAGTCTCCTTTTCTGATTTTTCATCAGGATAAGGCGGTGTTGCGAACTTCTTTTGAATTTTTACCTAAAGTTGTGAATTCCAACAACATTAGTAGAGAAATTGTGGTTCCTTCATTATGTCCTAATCCTAAGAATTCTAAGGAGAAATCGTTGCATTCTTTGGATGTTGTTAGAGCTTTGAAATATTATGTTGAAGCTACGAAATCTTTCCGTAAGACTTCTAGTCTATTTGTTATCTTTTCCGGTTCTAGGAAAGGCCAGAAAGCTTCTGCCATTTCTTTGGCATCTTGGTTGAAATCTTTAATTCATCTTGCCTATGTTGAGTCGGGTAAAATTCCGCCTCAGAGAATTACAGCTCATTCTACTAGGTCAGTATCTACTTAATGGGCGTTTAGGAATGAAGCTTCGGTTGACCAGATCTGCAAAGCAGCAACTTGGTCCTCTTTGCATACTTTTACTAAATTCTACCATTTTGATGTATTTTCTTCTTCTGAAGCAGTTTTTGGTAGAAAAGTTCTTCAGGCAGCGGTTTCAGTTTGAATCTTCTGCTTATGTTTTTTGTTAAACTTTATTTTGGGTGTGGATTATTTTCAGCAGGAATTGGCTGTCTTTATTTTATCCCTCCCTCTCTAGTGACTCTTGTGTGGAAAGATCCACATCTTGGGTAGTCATTATCCCATACGTCACTAGCTCATGGACTCTTGTTAATTACATGAAAGAAAACATAATTTATGTAAGAACTTACCTGATAAATTCATTTCTTTCATATTAACAAGAGTCCATGAGGCCCACCCTTTTTTGTGGTGGTTATGATTTTTTTGTATAAAGCACAATTATTCCAATTCCTTATTTTATATGCTTCGCACTTTTTTTCTTATCACCCCACTTCTTGGCTATTCGTTAAACTGATTTGTGGGTGTGGTGAGGGGTGTATTTATAGGCATTTTAAGGTTTGGGAAACTTTGCCCCTCCTGGTAGGAATGTATATCCCATACGTCACTAGCTCATGGACTCTTGTTAATATGAAAGAAATGAATTTATCAGGTAAGTTCTTACATAAATTATGTTTTTTCCACTTGGCAGTTGCTTGATCTAATTATGACAGTTTACTGATCTCTCTCACTGTTGTGTGTGAGGGGGAGGGACCTTTTTTTGGCGCTTTTGCTACGCATCAAAAATTTCAGTCAGAAGCTCATTGTTTTTTCCTGCATGTTCCGGTTTATCTCTACAGAACTCAGGGGTCTTCAAAGCTTGTTTGAGGGAAGTAATCTAACAGAGCTGTGAGATTATAGTTGACTGTGATAAAAAACGTTTATTCTTTATCTTTTTTATGCCATCAGGGTTAGTTTTTCTTTGCTAATGGGAACAAACCTTTGCTAAATTGTGTTTTGTTTTTCAAAGTTTATTGATTTCAACTGTTATATATCTTTCAGTGCTTCTTAAAGCACAGTAAGTTTTTTCATTGTGTTTTACTTGAATAATATTTCCAAGTTGCAAGTTTATTTGCTAGTGTGTTAAACATGTCTGATTCAGAGGATGAGACCTGTACTATTTGTGCCAACGCCAAGGTGGAGCCCAATAGAAATTTATGTACTAACTGTATTGATGCTACTTTAAATAAAAGTCAATCTGTACAAATTGAACAAATTTCACCAAACAACGAGGGGAGAGTTATGCCGACTAACTCGCCTCACGTGACAGTACCTGCATCTCCCGCTCGGGAGGTGCGCGATATGGTGGCGCCCAGTACATCTGGGCGGCCATTACAAATAACATTACAAGATATGGCTACTGTTATGACTGAGGTTTTGGCTAAATTGCCAGAACTAAGAGGCAAGCGTGATCACTCTGGGGTGAGAACAGAGTGCGCTGATAATGCTAGGGCCATGTCAGATACTGCGTCACAACTTGCAGAACATGAGGACGGAGAGCTTCATTCTGCGGCTGACGGTTCTGATCCAAACAGATTGGATTCAGATATTTCAAATTTTAAATTTAAGCTGGAAAACCTCCGTGTATTACTAGGGGAGGTGTTAGCGGCCCTGAATGATTGTAACACAGTTGCAATACCAGAGAAAATGTGTAGGTTGGATAAATATTTTGCTGTACCAACAAGTACTGACGTTTTTCCTATACCTAAGAGACTAACTGAAATTATTACTAAGGAGTGGGATAGACCCGGTGTGCCGTTCTCACCCCCTCCGATATTTAGAAAGATGTTTCCAATAGACACCGCCACACGGGACTTATGGCAAACGGTCCCTAAGGTGGAGGGAGCAGTTTCTACTTTAGCTAAGCGTACCACTATCCCGGTAGAGGATAGCTGTGCCTTTTCAGATCCAATGGATAAAAAGTTAGAGGGTTACCTTAAGAAAATGTTTGTTCAACAAGGTTTTATATTGCAACCCCTTGCATGCATTGCGCCGGTCACGGCTGCAGCGGCATTCTGGATTGAGTCTCTAGAAGAGAACCTTAGTTCAGCTACGCTGGACGACATTTCGGACAGGCTTAGAATACTTAAGCTAGCTAATTCATTCATTTCGGAAGCCGTAGTACATTTAACTAAACTTACGGCTAAGAATTCCGGATTCGCCATTCAGGCGCGTAGAGCACTGTGGCTAAAATCCTGGTCAGCTGATGTAACTTCTAAGTCCAAATTACTTAATATACCTTTCAAGGGACAGACCTTATTTGGGCCCGGTTTGAAAGAAATTATCGCTGACATTACAGGAGGTAAGGGCCACGCCCTGCCTCAAGACAAAGCCAAATCTAAGGCTAGACAGTCTAATTTTCGTTCCTTTCGGAATTTCAAAGCAGGAGCAGCATCAACTTCCACTGCTCCAAAACAAGAAGGATCTGGTACTCGCTACAGACGAGGCTGGAGACCTAACCAGTCCTGGAACAAGGGCAAGCAGGCCAGGAAACCTGCTGCTGCCCCTAAAACAGCATGAATTGAGGGCCCCCGATCCGGGATCGGATCTAGTGGGGGGCAGACTTTCTCTCTTCGCCCAGGCTTGGGCAAGAGATGTCCAGGATCCCTGGGCGCTAGAGATAATATCTCAGGGATACCTTCTGGACTTCAAATACTCTCCTCCAAGAGAGAGATTTCATCTGTCAAGGTTGTCAACAAACCAAACAAAGAAAGAAGCGTTTCTACGCTGCATACAAGAACTATTGTTAATGGGAGTAATCCATCCAGTTCCACGGTCGGAACAGGGACAGGGGTTTTACTCAAATCTGTTTGTGGTTCCCAAAAAAGAGGGAACTTTCAGACCAATCCTGGATTTAAAGATCCTAAACAAATTCCTAAGAGTTCCATCATTCAAAATGGAGACTATTCGGACAATTTTACCCATGATCCAAGAAGGTCAGTACATGACCACAGTGGATTTAAAGGATGCTTACCTTCACATACCGATTCACAAAGATCATTACCGGTATCTAAGGTTTGCCTTTCTAGACAGGCATTACCAGTTTGTAGCTCTTCCATTCGGATTGGCTACAGCTCCAAGAATCTTCACAAAGGTTCTAGGTGCTCTTCTGGCGGTACTAAGACCGCGGGGAATTTCGGTAGCTCCGTACCTAGACGACATTCTGATAGAAGCTTCAAGCTTTCAAACTGCCAAGTCTCATACAGAGTTAGTACTGGCTTTTCTAAGGTCACATGGATGGAAGGTGAACGAAAAGAAAAGTTCACTCGTTCCACTCACTAGAGTTCCCTTCCTGGGGACTCTTATAGATTCCGTAGAAATGAAGATTTACCTGACAGAGGACAGGTTAACAAGACTTCAAAGTGCTTGCCGCACCCTTCATTCCATTCAACACCCGTCAGTGGCTCAATGCATGGAGGTAATCGGCTTAATGGTAGCGGCAATGGACATAGTGCCATTTGCTCGCTTACACCTCAGACCAATGCAACTATGCATGCTAAGTCAGTGGAATGGGGATTACTCAGACTTGTCCCCTTCTCTGAATCTGGATCAAGAGACCAGAAATTCTCTTCTATGGTGGCTTTCTCGGCCACATCTGTCCAGGGGGATGCCATTCAGCAGACCAGACTGGACAATTGTAACAACAGACGCCAGCCTTCTAGGTTGGGGTGCCGTCTGGAATTCTCTGAAGGCTCAGGGACAATGGAGTCAGGAGGAGAGTCTCCTGCCAATAAACATTCTGGAATTGAGAGCAGTTCTCAATGCCCTCCTGGCTTGGCCCCAGTTGACAACTCGGGGGTTCATCAGGTTTCAGTCGGACAACATCACGACTGTAGCTTACATCAACCATCAGGGAGGGACAAGGAGCTCCCTAGCAATGATGGAAGTATCAAAGATAATTCGCTGGGCAGAGTTTCACTCTTGCCACCTGTCAGCAATCCACATCCCGGGAGTGGAGAACTGGGAGGCGGATTTCTTAAGTCGTCAGACTTTTCATCCGGGGGAGTGGGAACTTCATCCGGAGGTCTTTGCCCAAATACTTCGACGTTGGGGCAAACCAGAGATAGATCTCATGGCGTCTCGACAGAACGCCAAGCTTCCTCGTTACGGGTCCAGATCCAGGGATCCAGGAGCAGTCCTAATAGATGCCCTGACAGCACCTTGGGACTTCACGATGGCTTATGTGTTTCCACCCTTCCCGATGCTTCCTCGATTGATTGCCAGAATCAAACAGGAGAGAGCATCAGTGATTCTAATAGCACCTGCATGGCCACGCAGGACTTGGTATGCAGACCTGGTGGACATGTCATCCTGTCCACCTTGGTCTCTACCTCTGAAACAGGATCTCCTGATACAGGGTCCTTTCAAACATCAAAATCTAACTTCTCTGAAGCTGACTGCTTGGAAATTGAACGTTTGATTTTATCAAGACGTGGTTTTTCTGAGTCAGTTATTGACACCTTAATACAGGCTAGGAAGCCTGTTACCAGAAAGATTTACCATAAGATATGGCGTAAATACCTATATTGGTGTGAATCCAAAGGTTACTCTTGGAGTAAGGTTAGGATTCCTAGGATATTGTCTTTTCTACAAGAAGGTTTAGAAAAGGGTTTATCTGCTAGTTCATTAAAGGGACAGATCTCAGCTCTGTCCATTCTGTTACACAAACGTCTGTCAGAAGTGCCAGACGTTCAGGCTTTTTGTCAGGCTTTGGCCAGGATTAAGCCTGTGTTTAAAACTGTTGCTCCGCCATGGAGTTTAAACCTTGTTCTTAACGTTTTACAGGGTGTTCCGTTTGAACCCCTCCATTCCATTGATATAAAGTTGTTATCTTGGAAAGTTCTATTTTTAATGGCTATTTCCTCGGCTCGAAGAGTCTCTGAGTTATCAGCCTTACATTGTGATTCTCCTTATTTGATTTTTCATTCGGATAAGGTAGTTCTGCGCACTAAACCTGGGTTCTTACCTAAGGTAGTCACTAACAGGAATATCAATCAAGAGATTGTTGTTCCTTCTTTGTGTCCAAATCCTTCTTCGAAGAAGGAACGTCTTCTGCACAATCTGGATGTAGTTTGTGCCCTAAAGTTTTACTTACAGGCAACTAAGGAATTTCGACAAACGTCTTCCCTGTTTGTCGTTTACTCTGGTCAGAGGAGAGGTCAAAAGGCTTCTGCTACCTCTCTTTCTTTTTGGCTTCGTAGCATAATTCGTTTAGCCTATGAGACTGCTGGACAGCAGCCTCCTGAAAGAATTACAGCTCATTCTACTAGAGCTGTGGCTTCCACTTGGGCCTTTAAGAATGAGGCCTCTGTTGAACAGATTTGCAAGGCTGCAACTTGGTCTTCGCTTCATACTTTTTCCAAATTTTACAAATTTGACACTTTTGCTTCCTCGGAGGCTATTTTTGGGAGAAAGGTTCTTCAGGCAGTGGTTCCTTCTGTATAAAGAGCCTGCCTATCCCTCCCGTCATCCGTGTACTTTTGCTTTGGTATTGGTATCCCAGAAGTAATGATGACCCGTGGACTGATCACACTTAACAGAAGAAAACATAATTTATGCTTACCTGATAAATTCCTTTCTTCTGTAGTGTGATCAGTCCACGGCCCGCCCTGTTTTTTAAGGCAGGTAAATATTTTTTAAATTATACTCCAGTCACCACTACACCCTTGGTTTCTCCTTTCTCGTTGGTCCTTGGTCGAATGACTGGGAGTGACGTAGAGGGGAGGAGCTATATGCAGCTCTGCTGGGTGAATCCTCTTGCACTTCCTGTTGGGGAGGAGTAATATCCCAGAAGTAATGATGACCCGTGGACTGATCACACTACAGAAGAAAGGAATTTATCAGGTAAGCATAAATTATGTTTTTTAAAATGGTACCAAAGTGTGCTAGTTTACTATAGTGTGTAGCCGTAATCCTTGTCAGCCTCTAGAGTAGAGCTACAGGTGGCTTTAAAGCAATGGGAACTGGTGGTCCCATACTAGTGTTGCCCTTTGTATACTGATGGTCTTAGCAGATATTAACTAAGGCCCTTCTGTATCCACAGAGCTGCTGGAGGGAGAAGACCTCTTGATCCTGTGGAACTTCTCATGCTGTTCATCAGCAATGAGGTAAGTGCAGTCTTTTAATTTCTGGGACACTGGCTACCTCAGAATGGACTGTGTGCTTGTAGACTGTTGAGAACAAGAGTCCTTTGACACAAAGACGGGGCTGCTTTCTGTGACAGTGTGTGTGAGTTGGGGGTACTGAGGTACAGGACAACTAACACTAAGGGGTTAATTTTGGGCTCTGTTTCATAGCCTATGTGATCCTATGATCCTGCTCCTTTTTGTCCCTCATGTATTGAGAGGGCCTTGCATTTTAGAGATAAAATTTATTTTTGACAAATCTTTGACTAAGATGAATGCTTCTCAAGAGTCTACAAATGAGATGCAGAGCATGCCGCAGCTTTCTCCCCAAGCGTCACAGCCCTTAACACCCGCTCAAGCGGGACCTTGTATTTCACCAGTTTCTGCAGCTTTTACATTAAAAGACATAGCTGCAGTGATGTCCTCTACACTTTCTGATGCGTTGGCTAATTTGCCCATATCGCACGGCAAGCGTTCAAGACAGGACAACTATGTAGTCAATTCTGCCTCTGATTCTATGATGGCGATTACAGGCGTACCCTCACGGAGTTCTGAGTTGGAGAGTACTGCGGTACTCTCAGAAGGTGAACTGTCTGATTCAGGGAGTGTTTTACCTCTGACTGACGTAGTTTCTTTCAGAATTAAGCTTGAACACCTCAGTTTATTATTGAGGGAGGTGTTGGTTACTCTGGAAGATTGTGGCTCAATAGTGGTCCCTCCAGAAAAATTGAGTAACTTGGACAGATATTTGGAAGTTCCTTCTTATTCGGATGTCTTTCCAGTGCCGAAAAGGACTTCATAGATTATTGCAAAGGAATGGGAGAGACCAGGTATTCTCTTCTCTCCTTCTCCAGTTTTTAAAAAAATGTATCCTATAGCCGATGCTATTAAAGATTCTTGGCAGACGGTCCCTAAGGTTGAGGGTGCTGTTTCTACTATGGCCAAGCGTACTACTATTCCTATTGAGGATAGTTGTGCGTTCATCAGGGATTCCTGTTACAACCTGCGGCTTGCATTGTCACAGTCACCATTGTGGCCGCTTATTGGTTTGATGCTCTGGAGCAGTCTCTTAAGACTGAGACTCCTCTGGAAAAGATACAGGATCGGATTAAAGCTCTTGAATTAGCTCATTTGTTTATTACGGATGCTTCCCTGCAGATTACTAAATTGACGGCTAAGAGTTCAGGCTTTGCCATCTTAGCACGCAGAGCTTTATGACTAAAAGCTTGGTCTGCGGATGTGTCATCCAAATCTAAGCTTTTGACTATTCCTTACAAGGGGAAGACCCTGTTCGGGCCTGACTTGAAGGAGATCATTTCTGACATAACGGGAGGCAAGGGTCATCTCCTCCCTCAGGATAAAAAGTCCAAACAGAGAAGGCGACAGAGTAATTTTTGTTCCTTTCGAAATTTCAAGGGAGTTCCCCCTTCCTCTTCCTCTAAACAGGATGGGAACTATTCACAAACCAAGTCCACTTGGAGACCCAACCAGTCTTGGAACAAGGGTAAACAATCCAAGAAGCCTGCTGCTGCTACAAAGTCAGCATGAAGGGTTGGCCCCCAATCTGGGATCGATCTGGTGGGGGCAGACTCTCTTCATCCAGGCCTGGATAAGAGATGTTCAGGATCCTTGGACACTGGAAATTGTGTCTCAGGGATATCGGTTGGAGTTCAGAAACTCTTCCCCCAGAGGAACGTTTCTTTCAAGATTATCTGCAAACCAGATAAAGAGAGGCGTTCTTACGTTGTGTAAGAGACCTTGCTTCCATGGGAGTAATATGTCCCGTTCCAATACAGGAACAGGGTCAGGGGTTTTACTCAAATCTTTGTAGTTTCCAAAAAAGAGGGAACGTTCGACCTATTCTAGACCTCAAAAGTCTAAACAAGTTTCTCAGAGTTCCATCCTTCAAGATGGAAACTATTCGTACCATTCTTCCATTGATCCAGGAGGGTCAATTTATGACTACTGTGGATCTAAAGGATGCATATCTACATGTTCCTATCCACAAAGATAATCACAAGTTCCTCCGATTTTGCCTTTCTGGACAAACATTTTCAGTTTGTGGCTCTTCCTTTTGGTCTGGCCACGTCGCCCAGAATTTTCACAAAGGTTCTGGGGTCTCTGCTGGCGGTTCTCAGGCTGCGGGGCATTGCAGTGGCGCCTTATCTGGACAATATTCTGATCCAGGCGTCGTCTTATCAGCTAACGAAGTCTCATACCGACATTGTTCTGTCCTTTCTAAGGACTCAAGGGTGGAAAGTGAATCTAGAGAAGAGTTCGCTAGTTCCGCAGACAAGGGTTCCTTTTTTGGGGACTCTAATCTAAGTCAGAAAGTTAAAGATTCTGAATACATGCCTAACCCTTCAGTCCAATCCTCGGCCGTCAGTGGCTCAGTGCATGGAGGCAATTGGATTGATGGTAGCGGCAATGGACATCATTCCGTCTGCTCATTTTCATCTCAGACCTCTGCAACTGAGCATGCTCAGACAGTGGAATGGAGATGATGCAAATTTGTCTCCTCAAATAGATCTAGATCAGGAGACCAGAGACTCTCTTCTATGGTGGTTGTCGCTGGATCATCTGTCCCAGGGGACATGCTTCCGCAGACCCTCATGGGTGATCGTGAAAACGGATGGCCAGTCTGATAGGATGGGGAGCAGTCTGGAATTCCCTGAGGGCTCAGGGGGTACGGACTCGATCGGAGTCTCTTCTTCCCATCAATATTCTAGAGTTGAGAGCAATATTCAATGTGCTTCAGGCTTGGCCTCAGTTGGCTTCAGCCAATTTCATCAGATTCCAGTCGGACAACATTACGACTGTAGCTTACATCAATCATTAGGGAGGAACAAGGAGTTCCTTAGCGATGACAGAAGTAGCCAAAATAATACAGTGGGCGGAGTCTCACTCTTGCCATCTGTCTGCGATCCACATCCCAGGGGTGGACAACTGGGAAGCAGATTTTCTGAGCAGACAGACATTCCATCCGGAGGTGTTTTCCAGCTTGATTCTCAGATGGGGCAGGCCGGAGTTGGATCTCATGGCATCTCGCCAGAATGCCAAGCTTCCGAGATACGGGTCCAGGTCAAGGGATCCCCAGGTTGAACTGATAGATGCCTTGGTCGTTCAGCCTAGCTTACGTGTTCCCTCCATTTGCTCTCCTTCCCCGGGTGATTGCTCGAGTCAAACAGGAGAGGGCTTTGGTGATCCTCATTGCTCCTGCGTGGCCTCGCAGGACTTGGTATGCCGATCTGGTGGACATGTCATCTCAGCCACCGTGGAAGCTTCCATTGAGGAAAGACCTTCTCATTCAGGGACCCTTCCATCATCCGAATCTAGTTTCTCTGCAGCTAACTGCTTGGAGATTGAACACTTGATTTTATCTAAGCGAGGGTTCTCTGATTTGGTCATTGATACTTTGATTCAGGATTGTAAGCCTGTTACTAGAAAGATTTACCATAAAATATGGCGTAAATATCTTTATTGGTGCGAATCCAAGGGCTACTCATGGAGTAGGGTTAGGATTTCCAGGATTTTGTCTTTTCTCGAAGAAGGATTGGAGAAAGGGTTGTTAGTTCCTTAAAGGGACAGATTTCTGCTTTATCTATTTTGTTACACAAGCGTCTGGCAGATGTTCCAGATGTGCAATCTTTTTGTCAGGCTCTGACTAGAATCAGGCCTGTGTTTAGACCAATTGCTCCTCCTTGGAGTTTGAATTTAGTTCGTAATGTTCTTCAAGGGGTTCCGTTTGAACCATAGATATTAAGTTATTATCTTGGAAAGTTTTATTTTTGGTTGCTATTTCTTCTGCTCGCAGAGTTTCTGAGCTTTCAGCATTACAATGTGATTCTCCTTATCTTATTTTCCATTCTTATAAGGTGGTGTTACGTACCAAACCTGGTTTTCTTCCTAAGGTTGTTTCTAATAAAAATATTAATCAGGAAATTGTTGTTCCTTCCTTGTGTCCTAATCCTCCTAAGAAGGAACGGCTGTTACATAATTTGGACGTGGTCCGTGCTTTAAAGTTTTACTTACAGGCCACTAAGGATTTTCGTCAGTCGTCTTCCCTGTTTGTTGTGTTTTCTGGGAAGCGTAGGGGTCAGAAAGCTACGGCTACCTCTTTCATTTTGGCTGAAGAGTATCATCCGGTTTGCATATGAGACTGCTGGACAGCAGCCTCCTGCACGAATTACGGCTCATTCCACTAGAGCTGTGGCTTCCTCATGGGCATTCAAAAATGATGCTTCTGTTGAACAGATTTGCAAAGCTGCAACTTGGTCATCTCTTCACACTTTTTCCAAATTTTACAAATTCAATACTTTTGCCTCGTCGGAGGCTGTTTTTGGGAGGAAAGTTCTTCAAGCAGTGGTGCCGTCTGGTTAGGTTCCCTGTCTTGTCCCTCCCGTTTCATCCGTGTACTATAGCTTTAGTATTGTATCCCACAAGTAAGGATGAAATCCGTGGACTCATCGTATCTTGTAAAAGAAAAGGAAATTTATTCTTACCTGATAAATGTGTTTCTTTTACAATACGATGAGTCCACGGCCCACCCTGTTTTTAAGAGACAGGTTTTTATTTTTGTTAAACTTCAGTCACCTCTGCACCTTGGCTTTTCCTTTCTCTTCCTAACTTCGGTCGAATGACTGGAGTGGGAGGGAAGGGAGGAGCTATATATACAGCTCTGCTTTGGTGCTCTTTGCCTCCTCCTGTTGACCAGGAGGCGATATCCCACAAGTAAGGATGAAATCCGTGGACTCATCGTATCGTAAAAGAAACAAATTTATCAGGTAAGAATAAATTTCCTTTTTATTGTCCTTCTGTGGGTATATACAAAGCTGTGGAGGACTCTGATACTACATTAGAAGGTTCCGCTCCTTCTGCTGTGGTTTGCCCGCCTGCTCTTTTTTTTTTTTATTTGCCTAAACACTGTTCTAAAGTCTAAGAAAGGAGATAAACCTGCTAATACTCATAGTGCTATTAGCCTTTCTGAGCCGTCTTCTTCTGAGCCGCTACTTACTGGTGCGACACTGAGGATCATTGAGGTGGAGACTCCCCTCGAGGATATTCAGGAGAGAATTAAGGTACTGAAAATTGCTAACTTTTTCATCTGTGACGTGAATATGCAGATTATTCACATAAATGCAAAGGCCGCTGGCTTTGCGGTTCTAGTCCTCCGGGCTCTCTAGTTGAAGTCTTCGTCTGCGGATATGACTTATAAATCCAGGCTCCTTTCTCTTCCCTTCAAGGGGAAGATTTTATTCGGTCCAGGGCTAGATTCAGTTTTCTCTACGGTTATCGGGAAAGGTGCCTTCCTACTACAGGATAAGAAGAATAGGCCTAAGGGATGGCAACTGTCTAATTTCTTTTACAAAGATATGACAAGTCCACGGATTTCATCCTTACTTGTGGGATTTTAACCTCCTGCTAACAGGAAGTGGCAAAGAGCACCACAGCAGAGCTGTTTATATAGCCCCTCCCTTCCCCTCCACCCCCAGTCATTCTCTTTGCGTGTGTTATACTAGGAAGAAGGTAAAGTGAGGTGTTAGTTTTAGTTTCTTCAATCAAGAAGTTTTTTATTTTAAATGGTACCAGTGTGTACTATTTTCCTCAGGGGGATTTGGAATAAGATTTCTGCCCTGAGGTTGATGATCTTAGCAGCTGTAACTAAGATCCATGCTGGTTCCCACAAGACTTCTGAAGGTAACACATGAGACATCTTCAGTGTGGAGACCGGTTTCATGCTACAAGCAGCATTAAGGTATGTGCAGCCTTTTATTTCTGAGGAGACTTGATATATCAGAACTGGCTGGCATTTATTTCCCTGTATGGGAATGGGGTAAGCAGTAGACCTGTTATACAGAGGGGTGTTACTGGAGTCCCTTGACATTATAAGGGCATTATATGACACTATGGGAGAGGCACAAAGAAAAACAGTTCATAGAGTTTTAATTTTGCATATAACCAGTATGACTTACTGGGGTGTATTTTGGGGTGTATATTGTTTTTCACTTAGCTTGTGTGTAAAACTGCTTCACCATGCGGTTGTGTTTGGGCCTACTCCGGCATCGGCCTTAAGGGGCTCAAATGCGCACTTCCTTCTGTCTAAGCAGCAGCAAGCAGCAACTCTGGTTACTCCTGGACAGTGTATCTCTAGTCCGGAGTGTTAGCAAGTCGTTTCGAAGTACCCTGGGGGCAGGTAGGTGCCACAGCAGAGCTGTGGCGAGGTGCAGGGGGTATTTTTGGTGTAAACTCACATCTTTCTGATCTAAGTTACTTTAGAGCTTTATTTCTCCCCTTACTACTGGGGTGTAGTAATTTTTGGATAAACCAACGAGTTTAAATTAATTTTTGAGACAAATTAACGTTATTTAAGCAGTTTTGGAAAAAATTTTTCACTTTTTATTTCTCTTAAAGGCGCAGTACACATTTTTCATAAGTTTATTTAAAGCAATAAATAAAGTGTTTAAACGACTTCTGTGGTTATTACTAGTCTGTTTAACATGTCTGACACTGAGGAATCTCATTGTTCTATGTGTTTAGAAGCTATTGTGGAACCCCCTCTTACATTGTGTACCTCTTGTACTGAAAGGGCCTTACATTGTAAAGACCATATTTTAGGTCAAGAAAGTGTGCCTAAGGATGATTCTCAGTCTGAAGAGAATCAGGATATTTCATCCAATTCTCCCCAAGTGTCACAACCTTTTACGCCCACACAAGCGACGCCAAGTACTTATAGTGCGTCTAATTCCTTTACTCTGCAGGAGATGGCTGCAGTTATGTCAACAACCCTTAAAGAGGTATTATCTAAATTACCAGTGTTACAGGGTAAACGCAGTAGGTCAGGTATTAATGTGAATACTGAATCCTCTGATGCTTTATTGGCTATTTCCGATGTACCCTCACAGTGTTCTGAGCTGGGGGTCAGGGAATTGCTGTCTGAGGGAGAAATTTCAGACTCAGGGAATGTATTACCTCAGACAGATTCGGACGTTATGTCCTTTAAATTTAAGCTTGAACACCTCCGCCTGTTACTTCGGGAGGTTTTAGCGACTCTGTATGATTGTGACCCTATTGTAATACCTCCAGAGAAATTGTGTAAAATGGACAAATATCTAGAAGTACCTACTTACACTGATGTTTTTCCGATTCCTAAAAGAATTTCGGAAATGATAAAAAAAGGAATGGGATAGACCAGGTATACCGTTTTCTCCCCCTCCTAATTTTAAGAAAATGTTTCCCATATTAGACACCATTCGGGACTCGTGGCAAACGGTCCCTAAGGTAGAGGGAGCAATATCTACCCTGGCTAAGCGTACAACTATACCCATTGAGGACAGTTGTGCTTTCAAAGACCCTATGGATAAAAAATTAGAGGGTCTTCTAAAGAAATTATTAATCAGGGTTTTCTTTTACAACCTACGGCTTGCATTGTTCCAATAACTACTGCAGCAGCTTTTTGGTTTGAGGCTCTGGAAGAGTCTCTTAAGGTTGAGACCCCGTTAGATGACATTTTGGATAGAATTAAGGCTCTCAATCTAGCCAATTCTTTTATTACTGATGCCGCTTTTCAAATTGCCAAATTAGCGGTGAAAAATGCAGGATTTGCTATTCTAGCGCGTAGAGCGTTGTGGCTCAAATCTTGGTCTGCTGATGTGTCATCAAAAACTAAGCTTTTAGGGGGGCGGAGCTAGCACTGGAGCTGAGCGGTCGCATCTCATGGTAGCTCCGGCTACACTACATTCAAAAAACAAATTTGGCGACCGCTCAAGTCTCCTTATTTTAATACCAACTGGAACTTGTAGTGGCAGAGGCTTCAGAGAGTTAAAATTTAACAGTGAGATGACTCTTGGATACAACCTTACCTCACTTATGTTTGTTTTTCTGACCAGAGTGCTAAGTGGCGGACATTTTTTTTTACCTACGCAGCGAGCAGTTAATGAGGGAGAAAAATTGATTATTTGCAGTTACGTGGCCTTTTGTACTGAAAGTTATTGTGAGAGATAATATGGACCCAGCGGCATATATCCTTAGAGAACTGGGTAATCTGGACAGTTATCAAGCTGCATTTGCACATACGCTCCAAACGGCAGTTTGTTCGACCGATGCAGTTACCACAAGCTCCTCCATATTACTACATCCCACCATGACTGATTGTGAAGCGGATGGCGCCTTGGGGCCCCGGCGTCCACCACTCATCTTGCATGACTCATGGAAAGGTATGGTAGAGAGCCCTGTGAACGCAGCACTCCCAGCTGAAGCACCGGATGACAGATGGCTCAGATATAAGGTGGAGGGCATAATTTCCCTCTGTCATATGCATAGCTTCATGGAGACAGAAGTCTACACTATTTCTGCTCCTGCCCAGATATCTCCCATGCTTGGGGTTTGGAGATTCTTTCCCTCACTAACGGAGTTTTGTTAAGAAGATTCTAGGAGATGCTCACTTACCTGCTGCTGTAATGGAAGAGAGCAGACAAAGTCCATTATCGAGTCTGGAGTTAACAAGCCCTAGGGGCATTGGCTAGATGAACTGTCCGGCAGATTCCTAAGTCCACCATCTTCTATGTGGTCACTGTAGAGATCGTTAGATAGACTTGTCTGGTTGCCTTTGGACTGATAACTGTCTGTAATACGGCTGTTTATAAAGAATGTTAACCATGTGTTCTGAGCAGGACAAAATGTTAGTTATTTTTTTGTTATCTTTATTCCTTTGCATCCCTTATTTCCTTATATTTCTTTGTTTTAATGTTTAAGTATGCTGTGCTGCGTAAAGTCAGTGGTTGTAAGAGTACCTGCTATCTATCATATACACTCTCTCCATATGTGTGGTTTCCTATATGTGTAATTAAGTATTTATAGTATACATCCCGATCCCTGTCTTGTTTGCTTCTGTAATGATTCTTTGTACGATGGGGCACCAGTGACCATTCATGCGGATTCTTGCTTTAAATGTGGATATGTTTTATACGTGGGGTTTGTAATTTATATATGTAGATTGCTCTTTGGGTTGTTGCTTGCATGTGTTTTTTTTATAATTTTGCCATTTTTTAACCTATATGGGTGGTTGGTATTTGGGCTATTTTGCTATACCTAGTCTAACTGTTATACTATGTCATGGGGGTACTTGAAGGATAAATGACCCGGATGTCTATATGCTTAAATATTTATACAGTGGCTCAGACTTATTGCAGATTGTGTTTTTAGCTATTTTCTAATTGCTGCCCATTGAAAGTAGATGTGATTGCCAAGACACACCACTAGAGGGGAGTCTTGGCTTGTTTTTTAAAAGCATTTCATGTGTGTTAACATTTAAATTGCAAGACACTCGTCTGATTCTTTTCTATGCAGATCGGTAGTTTTGAGACTTTGTAGCTACTTTTATGATTGCTGGGCTCCTGGTTGTTTACACCTTCTAGGTTGTAATTCACTGCAGTTGATCAAGGTATGTAATTTAATGTCTGTCTCTCTATGTCCCTAATATAAGTACAGATTTTAATTTTTTTTTCTCCAAGCTTGCTCCTTAGCTTTCCATGAGCTTCTATATCTCATGAAGCAGGGCACTATGTATGATAACCCCTTATTTCTCTGAATATAATTTTGGCCTTGTTATTTTTATAGTTTGCTAGCTATGTGATCTAGAGGCACATCTCAGATATGCATTTTAGTTAAGTGTCCTTCTGTCTGCAATATTTATACACCCTAGGTCTGTTTTATTAGATTTTTTTTTTTATTTCTTCGGTTGATTGATGATGCCCCACAGTTAATCCAGTTAAACTATATTCTTTCTATAGGTTTTCTTTAAATCTTTACACTGGTTGTTATACTGGGATCTGGGTACACACTCCACTGTCTTTAGATAGGTAAGGTTTTAGTCATGTGTAGCAGCTTTCAACAGCTTGGCACGTTAACCATGCTGGCTATCGTTTTTTTGTTATGGGTTCAACAACGCCACCCTTATGTTCTATTCATGTTAAGGTTACATTGTATTCTTTTTCTATACATAAATTTAGCAATAGGATAGGGACTTTATATGTAATATCATAGGAGCTGTTATTACTGCTTGTCGCCACTTGAGGGGAATCAAAGCTTAGCCCCAGGGGGACACATTAACTACACGGGATG
This sequence comes from Bombina bombina, assembly GCF_027579735.1. Taxonomy (NCBI): domain Eukaryota; kingdom Metazoa; phylum Chordata; class Amphibia; order Anura; family Bombinatoridae; genus Bombina; species Bombina bombina. The sequence continues at coordinate 1,354,579,555 of NC_069500.1, forward strand.
ATACTGCATGAGGTTGGCCTTTATAGTCTTAACAGTACTAGATGGATCTTAGGTATAGCCTATATCAGAGTGTCCTTGCAAATACATTTAAACTGGCTACGATAGACTAGTTATAGCCTCCTATGTCTCTTGATATTATAGTTCCTTGCCTTATTATTTAATTGGTCTCTGCCTCCCCTCCCTCCCCTTCCTCCTCACCCTCCCATAAAGTACTCTGGAATCCAGTGCTTTTGCAGTTTTCCTTGTACCATACTGCATTTTTCCCCCTCCCTATATTAAGATACCATATATGCTTTCAGGACATTTTTGTTCGCAACAACTTTATTTTTCTGTTCCTACAGCTATATATTCTGGTATCATTGCCTGTAATATTTTGGATAGGGATCATTTACTATTAGTATAAGGAATGACAGATTAGAAATAGGATTTATAATATTTAATTCTAATACAATCATAGAGGTAGATACAGGTTTAATGGGTGTACTATGCATATCTTTGTTACTACTTTAATTTTACACCACCTAAACGTAGCTGTGCTGTATTAGAACACCTTTTTCTCCAACATTGGTGTGTCCGGTCCACGGCGTCATCCTTACTTGTGGGATATCTCTTCCCCAACAGGAAATGGCAAAGAGTCCCAGCAAAGCTGGCCATATAGTCCCTCCTAGGCTTCGCCCACCCCAGTCATTCTCTTTGCCGTTGCACAGGCAACATCTCCACGGAGATGGTTAAGAGTTTTTTGGTGTTTAAATGTAGTTTTTATTCTTCTATCAAGTGTTTGTTATTTTAAAATAGTGCTGGTATGTACTATTTACTCTGAAACAGAAAAGGATGAAGATTTCTGTTTGTGAGAGGAAGATGATTTTAGCAGACAGTAACTAAAATCGATTGCTGTTTCCACATAGGACTGTTGAGATGAAGTAACTTCAGTTGGGGGAAACAGTTAGCAGACTTTTCTGCTTAAGGTATGACTAGCCATATTTCTAACAAGACCATGTAATGCTGGAAGGCTGTCATTTCCCCTCATGGGGACCGGTAAGCCATTTTCTTAGTCAAACAAACAGAATAAAGGGCTTAATATGGGCTAAAAAACTGGTAGACATTTTTATGGGCTAAATCGATTGCTTTATTTGGGCATTTTATTCATATTTATGCTGACAATTCGCATTTATAAACTTGGGGAACGTTTATTAAACGGCAGGCACTATGTTAGACACCTTTTCCAGTCAGGGGGCCTTCCTAGTTGTAGACTGAGCCTCATTTTCGCGCCATTACTGCGCAGTTGTTTTTTGAGAGCAGGGCATGCAGATGCATGTGTGAGGATCTGAAATTTGCTGGAAAAGCTTCTAGAAGGCGTCAATTGGTATCGTATTCCCCTCTGGGCTTGGTTGGGTCTCAGCAAAGGATATAGCTGGGACTGTATAGGGGTTAAATTTGTAAACGGCTCCGGTTCCGTTATTTTAAGGGTTAAAGCTCTGAAATTTGGTGTGCAATACTCTTAATGCTTTAAGACACTGTGGTGAAAATTTGGTAATTTTTGAACAATTCCTTCATACTTTTTCACATATTCAGTAATAAAGTGTTTTCTGTTTAAAATTTAAAGAGACAGTAACGGTTTTGTTTTAAAACGTTTTTTGTGCTTTGTTGACAAGTTTAAGCCTGTTTAACATGTCTGTGCCTTCGGATAAGCTATGTTCTATATGTATGAAAGCCAATGTGTCTTCCCATTTAAATTTATGTGATAATTGTGCCATAGCGTCCAAACAAAGTAAGGACAGTACTGCCACAGATAATGAAATTGCCCGAGATGATTCCTCAGATGAGGGGAGTAAACATGATACTACATCATCTCCTACTGTGTCTACACCAGTTTTGCCCACACAGGAGGCCCCTAGTACATCTAGTGCGCCAATGCTTATTACCATGCAACAATTAACGGCTGTAATGGATAACTCCATAGCAAATATTTTATCCAAAATGCCTACTTATCAGAGAAAGCGTGATTGCTCTGTTTTAAACACTGAAGAGCAGGAGGGCGCTGATGATAATTGTTCTGTCATACCCTCACACCAATCTGAAGGGGCCATGAGGGAGGTTTTGTCAGATGGGGAAATTTCAGATTCAGGAAAAATTTCTCAACAAGCTGAACCTGATGTTGTGACATTTAAATTAGAACATCTCCGCGCACTGCTTAAGGAGGTGTTATCTACTCTGGATGATTGTGACAACTTGGTCATTCCAGAGAAATTATGCAAGATGGACAAGTTCCTAGAGGTTCCGGTGCACCCCGACGCTTTTCCTATACCCAAGCGGGTGGCGGACATAGTAAATAAGGAGTGGGAAAAGCCCGGCATACCTTTTGTTCCCCCCCCCCTATATTTAAGAAATTATTTCCTGTGGTCGACCCCAGAAAGGACTTATGGCAGACAGTCCCTAAGGTCGAGGGGGCAGTTTCTACTCTAAACAAACACACTACTATTCCTATCGAAGATAGTTGTGCTTTCAAAGATCCTATGGATAAAAAATTGGAGGGTTTGCTTGAAAAGATTTTTGTACAGCAAGGTTACCTCCTACAACCCATTTCGTGCATTGTTCCTGTCACTACAGCAGCGTGGTTCTGGTTCGAGGAACTAGAAAACTCGCTTAGTAGAGAGACTCCATATGAGGAGGTTATGGACAGAGTTCACGCACTTAAGTTGGCTAACTCTTTTATTTTAGATGCCGCTTTGCAATTAGCTAGATTAGCGGCGAAAAATTCAGGGTTTGCTATCGTGGCGCGCAGAGCGCTTTGACTAAAGTCTTGGTCAGCGGATGTTTCATCCAAGACAAAATTGCTTAACATCCCTTTCAAAGGTAAAACTCTATTTGGACCAGAATTGAAAGAGATTATTTCAGACATCACTGGGGGAAAGGGCCACGCCCTTCCACAAGATGGGCCTTTCAAGGCCAAAAATAAGTCTAATTTTCGTTCCTTTCGCAATTTCAGGAACGGACCGGCCTCTAATTCTGCATCCTCTAAGCAAGAGGGTAATGCCTCACAACCCAAACCAGCCTGGAAACCGATGCAAGGCTGGAACAAGGGTAAGCAGGCCAAGAAGCCTGTCGCTGCTAACAAAACAGCATGAAGGAGTAGCCCCCGATCCGGGACCGGATCTAGTGGGGGGCAGACTCTCTCTCTTTGCTCAGGCTTGGGCAAGAGATGTTCAGGATCCCTGGGCGCTAGAAATAGTTTCTCAGGGTTATCTCCTGGAATTCAGGGAACTACCCCCAAGGGGAAGGTTCCACATGTCTCACTTATCCTCAAACCAAATAAAGAGACAGGCGTTCTTACATTGTGTAGAAGACCTGTTAAAGATGGGAGTGATACACCCAGTTCCAATAAAGGAACATAGAATGGGATTTTATTCCAATCTGTTCGTAGTTCCCAAAAAAGAGGGAACTTTCAGACCAATTTTGGATTTGAAGATCCTAAACAAATTTCTCAGGGTACCATCGTTCAAGATGGAAACCATTCGAACGATTCTACCCACTATCCAGGAAAGTCAATTTATGACTACCGTGGATCTAAAGGATGCGTACCTACATATTCCTATCCACAAAGAACATCATCAGTTCCTAAGGTTCGCTTTTCTGGACAAGCATTACCAGTTTGTGGCCCTCCCATTCGGGTTAGCCACTGCTCCAAGGATTTTCACAAAGGTACTAGGGTCCCTTCTAGCGGTTCTAAGACCGAGGGGCATTGCAGTAGTACCTTACTTGGACGACATTCTAATACAAGCGTCGTCCCTGTCAAAAGCAAAGGCTCATACAGACATCGTTCTGGCCTTTCTCAGATCACACGGATGGAAGGTGAACATAGAAAAAAGTTCTCTGTCTCCGTCGACAAGAGTTCCCTTCTTGGGAACAATAATAGATTCCTTAGAAATGAGGATTTTTCTGACAGAGGTCAGAAAGTCAAAACTTCTAAGCTCTTGTCAAGTTCTTCATTCTGTTCCTCGTCCTTCCATAGCGCAGTGCATGGAAGTAGTAGGGTTGATGGTTGCAGCAATGGACATAGTTCCTTTTGCACAAATTCATCTAAGACCATTACAACTGTGCATGCTCAAACAGTGGAATGGGGACTATACAGACTTGTCTCCAATGATTCAAGTAGATCAGAAGACCAGAGATTCACTCCGTTGGTGGCTGACCCTGGACCATCTGTCCCAGGGAATGAGCTTCCGCAGACCAGAGTGGGTCATTATCACGACCGACGCCAGTCTAGTGGGCTGGGGCGCGGTCTGGGAATCCCTGAAAGCTCAGGGTCTATGGTCTCGGGAAGAGTCTCTTCTCCCGATAAACATTCTGGAACTGAGAGCGATATTCAATGCTCTCAGGGCTTGGCCTCAACTAGCACAGGCCAGATTCATAAGGTTCCAATCAGACAACATGACGACCGTTGCGTATATCAATCATCAGGGGGGAACAAGGAGTTCCCTGGCGATGAAAGAAGTGACCAAAATAATTCAATGGGCGGAGGATCACTCCTGCCACCTGTCTGCGATCCACATCCCAGGTGTGGAAAACTGGGAGGCGGATTTTCTGAGTCGTCAGACATTCCATCCGGGGGATTGGGAACTCCATCCGGAGATCTTTGCCCAAATAACTCAATTATGGGGCATTCCAGACATGGATCTGATGGCGTCTCGTCAGAACTTCAAGGTTCCTTGCTACGGGTCCAGATCCAGGGATCCCAAGGCGACTCTAGTAGATGCACTAGTAGCACCTTGGACCTTCAACCTAGCTTATGTATTTCCACCGTTTCCTCTCATTCCCAGGCTGGTAGCCAGGATCAATCAGGAGAGGGCCTCGGTGATCTTGATAGCTCCTGCGTGGCCACGCAGGACTTGGTATGCAGACCTGGTGAATATGTCATCGGTTCCACCATGGAAGCTACCTTTGAGACAGGACCTTCTTGTTCAGGGTCCATTCGAACATCCAAATCTGGTCTCCCTCCAGCTGACGGCTTGGAGATTGAACGCTTGATTCTATCGAAGCATGGGTTTTCAGATTCTGTGATACTCTGGTTCAGGCCAGAAAACCGGTAACTAGAAAGATTTACCATAAAATATGGAAAAGATATATCTGTTGGTGTGAATCCAAAGGATTCCCGTGGAATAAGATAAAAAATTCCTAAGATTCTCTCCTTTATACAAGAAGGTTTGGAGAAAGGATTATCTGCAAGTTCTCTAAAGGGACAGATCTCTGCTTTATCTGTCTTACTACACAAAAGACTGGCAGCTGTGCCAGATGTTCAAGCATTTGTTCAGGCTCTGGTTAGGATCAAGCCTGTCTACAGACCTTTGACTCCTCCCTGGAGTCTAAATCTAGTTCTTTCAGTTCTTCAAGGGGTTCCGTTTGAACCTTTACATTCCATAGATATTAAGTTACTATCTTGGAAAGTTTTGTTTTTGGTTGCAATTTCTTCTGCTAGAAGAGTTTCAGAGTTATCTGCTCTGCAGTGTTCTCCGCCCTATCTGGTGTTCCATGCAGATAAGGTGGTTTTGCGTACTAAGCCTGGTTTTCTTCCTAAGGTTGTTTGTAACAAAAATATTAACCAGGAGATAGTTGTACCTTCTTTATGTCCGAATCCAGTTTCAAAGAAGGAACGTTTGTTACACAATTTGGACGTAGTCCGTCCTCTAAAATTCTATTTAGAGGCTACAAAAGATTTCAGACAAACATCTTCCTTGTTTGTTGTTTATTCTGGTAAAAGGAGAGGTCAAAAAGCGACTTCTACCTCTCTTTCCTTTTGGCTTAAAAGCATCATCCGATTGGCTTATGAGACTGCCGGACGGCAGCCTCCTGAAAGAATCACAGCTCACTCCACTAGGGCTGTGGCTTCCACATGGGCCTTCAAGAACGAGGCTTCTGTTGACCAGATATGTAAGGCAGCGACTTGGTCTTCACTGCACACTTTTGCCAAATTTTACAAATTTGATACTTTTGCTTCTTCGGAGGCTATTTTTGGGAGAAAGGTTTTGCAAGCTGTGGTGCCTTCCGTTTAGGTAACCTGATTTGCTCCCTCCCTTCATCCGTGTCCTAAAGCTTTGGTATTGGTTCCCACAAGTAAGGATGACGCCGTGGACCGGACACACCAGTGTTGGAGAAAACAGAATTTATGCTTACCTGATAAATTACTTTCTCCAACAGTGTGTCCGGTCCACGGCCCGCCCTGGTTTTTTAATCAGGTCTGATGAATTATTTTCTCTAACTACAGTCACCACGGTACCATATGGTTTCTCCTATATATATTTCCTCCTGTCCGTCAGTCGAATGACTGGGGTGGGCGGAGCCTAGGAGGGACTATATGGCCAGCTTTGCTGGGACTCTTTGCCATTTCCTGTTGGGGAAGAGATATACCACAAGTAAGGATGACGCCGTGGACCGGACACACCGTTGGAGAAAGTAATTTATCAGGTAAGCATAAATTCTGGGGTTTTTTTTTCTTTTTTGTCCTTCCTTATATGTATAGGCACTTACAATTTTTGCATACAAGTATATTAAGCTACCATATATTAGTAATATTTGTATGCTAGTTATAATAGTTGTAGGATCTTTTATGAGCGATTATTTATATTCTAAGTGTTGAGCATTTGAATTGGAGGTTACCTATATATATATATATATATATATATATATATATTCATTTTATTGTCCCCCCCTCCCTTATTACAGTGTTTGATTTCTAGTATAGATTGTTCTTTGTTTATTATTATACACCAGTGCTTTTCTATTCTCTGTTGTATTTAGGTTACAAAAAAACAAAAAATGTGAGGTCCGCTCTTTTCCTCTGTCATCACCTTGTGGTATTACATCTAAGTTTGTATTTTTTGTTTCCTTTTGTCAGTATGTATATTCATTTGATGCTTTTTGTATCAGTATTTTTTTGCTAATTAGCTATGCACAAGATGTAATATCATTATTTTTCTGACCTCAATAAAAATTATTAAAAAAAAATAAAAATAAGCTTTTAGCTATTCCCTTTAAAGGTAAGACCCTTTTCGGGCCTGTATTGAAGGAAATTATTTCTGACATTACAGGAGGTAAAGGCCATGCCCTGCCTCAGGATAAGTCTGTTAAGATGAGGGATAAACAAAATATTTTTCAATCCTTTCGGAATTTTAAAGGAGGACTCTCTGCTTCCTCCTCTTCCACAAAGCAGGAAGGGAATTTTACCCAATCTAAGTCAGTCTGGAGACCCAACCAGAACTGGAATAAAGGTAAACAATCCAAGAAGCCTGCTGCTGCTACTAAGATAGCATGAAGGGGCTGCCCCCGATCTGGGACCGGATCTAGTAGGGGGCAGACTCTTTCTTTGCCCAGGCTTGGGCAAGAGATGTTCAGGACCCCTGGGCGATGGAAATAGTGACCCACGGTTATCAATTTGAATTCAAGGATTTTCTCCCAAGAGGGAGATTTCATCTTTCAAGATTATCTGCAGACCAGATAAAAAGAGAGGCGTTCTTACGCTGTGTAAAAGACCTTTTTACTATGGGATTAATTTGTCCCATTCCAAGATCGGAACAGGGACAGGGATTTTACTCAAACATATTCGTGGTTCCCAAAAAAGAGGGAACTTTCAGACCCATTTTAGACCTCGTGTCTAAACAAGTTTCTCAGAGTCCCATCGTTCAAAATGGAGACTATTCGAACAATCTTACCAATGATCCAAGAGGGTCAATATATGACTACCGTGGATTTGAAGGATGCTTACCTTCATATTCTTATCCACAAGGATCATCATCAGTTTCTACGGTTTGCCTTTCTGGACAAACATTATTATTTTGTGGCTCTTCCCTTCAGGTTGGCCACAGCACCCAGAATCTTCACAAAGGTTCTAGGGTCTCTTTTAGCGGTTCTCAGACCGCGAGGCATAACAGTGGCGCCTTATCTGGACGATAATCTAATCCAGGTGTCCACGTATCAACTGACAAAATCTCAAACGGACACAGTGTTGTCTTTCCTGAGAACTCACGGTTGGAAGGTGAACATAGAGAAGAGTTCACTAGTTCCACAGACAAGGGTTCCTTTCTTGGGAACTCTGATAGACTCGGTAGCCATGAAAATATTTCTGACGGAGGTCAGAAAATCAGATTCTAAATACTTGCCGAGCACTTCAGTCCATTCCTCGGCCATCAGTGGCTCAGTGTATGGAGGTAATTGGATTAATGGTAGCGGCAATGGACATTCCGTTTGCTCGCTTTCATCTCAGACCACTGCAGCTGTGCATGCTTGGACAGTGGAATGGGGATTATGCGGATTTATCTCCTCAGATAAATCTAGATCAAGAAACCAGAGACTCTCTTCTTTGGTGGTTGTCGCCGGTTCATCTGTCCCAGGGGACTTGTTTCCGCAGACCCTCGTGGGTGATAGTGACAACGGATGCCAGCCTACTGGGCTGAGGGGCAGTCTGGAAATCCCTGAAGGCTCAGGGTGTTTGGACTCAGGTGGAGTCTCTACTTCCAATCAATATTCTGGAACTGAGAGCAATATTCAATGTACTTCAGGCGTGGCCTCAGTTGGCTTTGGCCAAATTTATCAGATTCCAGTCAGACAACATCACGACTGTGGCATATATTAATCATCAGGGGGGAACAAGTAGTTCCTTAGCAATGATAGAAGTATCCAAGATAATCCGATGGGCGGAGGTCCACTTTTGTCATCTGTCAGTAATCTACATCCCAGGAGTAGAGAACTGGGAAGCGGATTTTCTAAGTCGACAGACCTTCCATCCGGGGGAGTGGGAACTCCACCCGGAGGTGTTTGCCTCACTGATTCTCCGATGGGGCAGACCGGAATTGGATCTGATGGCATCTCGACAGAATGCCAAGCTTCCAAGATACGGATCCAGGTTGAGGGATCCTCAGGCCGAACTGATAGATGCCTTGGCAGTGCCTTGGTCGTTCAGCCTAGCTTATGTGTTTCCACCGTTTCCTCTCCTTCCACGCGTGATTGCTCGAATCAAACAGGAGAGAGCTTCAGTAATCCTGATAGCACCTGCGTGGCCACGCAGGACTTGGTATGTGGATTTAGTGGACATGTCCTCTCTGCCACCGTGGAAACTTTCTTTGAGACAGGACCTTCTCATTCCAGGTCCTTTCCAACATCCAAATCTAGTTTCCCTGCAGCTGACTGCGTGGAATTTGAACGCTTGATTTTATCGAAGCAAGGATTCTCTGATTCGGTCATCAATACTTTGATACAGGCTAGAAAGCCTGTCACTAGAAAAATCTATCATAAGATATGGCGTAAATATCTTTATTGGTGTGAATCCAAGGGTTACTCATGGAGTAAAATTAGGATTCCCAGTATTCTGTCTTTTCTCCAAGAAGGATTGGAGAAAGGGTTATCAGCAAGTTCTTTAAAGGGACAAATTTCTGCTTTGTCAATTTTGCTTCACAAACATTTGGCAGATGTGCTAGATGTTCAGTCTTTTTGTCAGGCTCTATCTAGAATTAAGCCTGTATTTAGACCTATTACTCCTCCCTGGAGTTTGAATTTAGTTCTTCGTGTTCTTCAAGGAGTTCCGTTTGAACCCATGCATTCCATGGATATTAAATTATTATCTTGGAAAGTACTGTTTTTGGTTGCTATTTCTTCTGCTCGAAGAGTTTCTGAGCTTTCAGCGTTAGTGTGATTCACCTTATCTCATTTTTCATTCTGATAAGGTGGTTTTACGTACCAAACCTGAATTTCTTCCTAATGTTGTTTCAAATAAGAATATTAATCAGGAAATTGTTTTTTCTTCTTAATGTCCTAACCCTTCTTCTAAGAAGGAGCGTATGTTGCATAATTTGGATGTGGTCCGTGCCTTAAAGTTTTACTTACAGGCAACTAAGGATTTCCGTCAATCATCTTCATTATTCATTGTTTATTCTGGAAAGCATAGGGGTCAGAAAGCTAAGGCTACCTCTCTTTCTTTTTGGCTGAGGAGTATCATCCGCCTGGTATATGAGACTGCTTGACAGCAGCCTCCTGAAAGAATTACGGCTAATTCTACTAGGGCTGTGGCTTCCTCATGGGCCTTTAAAAACGATGCTTCTGTTGAACAGATTTGTAAGGCTGCGACTTGGTCGTCCCTTCATACTTTTTTCAAATTTTACAAATTTGATACTTTTGCTTCATCTGAGGCTGTTTTTGGGAGAAAGGTTCTTCAAGCAGTGGTGCCTTCTGTTTAGGTTACTGTCTTGTCCCTCCCTTTCATCCGTGTCCTATTGCTTTGGTATTGGTATCCCACAAGTAAGGATGAAATCCGTGGACTTGTCATATCTTTCTAAAAGAAACGTAAATTTATGCTTACCTGATAAATTCATTTATTTTACGATCTGACGAGTCCACGGCCCACCCTGTTCTTTTAAGACAGATTTATTTTTTGTAACTTCAGTCACCTCTGCACCTTTTAGCCTTTCCTTTTCTCTTCCTAAACCTTCGGTCGAATGACTGGGGGTGGAGGGGAAGGGAGGGGCTATATATGCAGCTCTGCTGTGGTGCTCTTTGCCACTTCCTGTTAGCAGGAGGTTAATATCCCACAAGTAAGGATGAAATCCGTGGACTCGTCGTATCGTAAAAGAAATTAATTTATCAGGTAAGCATAAATTTACTTTTTCATTCTATTTGTGCTGACAAGTCGCAATGACAGCAGTCCTCTTCCAAGTCCGAGCAGCCCAAGAGTACTTGGAAGCCGGCTCACTCCTGGAATAAGTCTAAACAGACTAAAAAGCCCACCAAGAACAAATCGGCATGAAGGGGCGGCCCCTGATCTGGAATTGGATCGAGTAGGGGGCAGACTGACTTTTTTCAGTCGCTTGGTTCCAGAATGTACAGGATCCTTGGGTCCTGGAGGTTGTATCTCAAGGATACAGGATAGGATTTAGGTCTGATCCGCCCAGGAGGCAGATTCCTACTCTCCAGTCTTTTGACAAGACCAGAAAAGAGGGTGGCCTTCTTAGATTGCGTACGGGATCTCTCCTCTCTAGGAGTAATTGTCTCTGTACCTACAGAGGTTTGGGGTTTTATTCAAACCTTTTTGTGGTTCCAAACAAGGAGGGAACTTTTCGTCCAATTCTGGACCTAAAGTGCCTAAACAAGTTTCTGAGTGTTCCCTCTTTCAAGATGGACACAATATGGTCAATCCTGCCTCTGGTTCAGGAAGGACAGTTTTGGACCACAATTGACCTGAAGGATGCATACCTATTCTCAAAGGTACTGGGGGCTCTTCTAGCCATTGCCAGAACACGAGGTATTGCAGTAGCGCCTTACCTGGACGAAATCTTTGTACAGGCACCATCTTTTCGTCTAGTGAAAGAACATTCAGAGTCCCTTCTCAGTCTTCTTCACACGGATGGAAGATAAGCTTGGAAAAGAGTTCTCTTACTCCAAGTACAAGGGTGAATTTCCTGGGAGCTATAATAGACTCCATATCCATGAGGATATTCCTCACAGATCAGAGACGTTGCAAGCTAGAGTAGACAAAGAAAGACAGCGCCTCATAGTGCAGACAAACTTCAAAAGTGAATATCAAACTGGAAAAGTGGATGAAAATATACTCACAAAGGAACTGGCACTCTTATAGAAAGAAGTGTGAATATGCAGGCTGACCTTTAACAGCAGTCAGTACTCTGGGTGATAGATCCTCCAGGGGGTCAGTGATATAGCCGTGGACTCTCCTTCATGCTCACATGGAAACCTTGATGTCAGCACCAAGTCAGAGTGCAATTTCCCCTCTTGTATCAGGATCAGGAAACAGTGTGCAGTGCAAACAACCTCTAGAGAGGCATATAGAAACAGTCTGCAATCAACGTTGGATAAAAACCGTAACAAAGTTAAAAACGTGTTTCTCGGCCGCTAGCTCCTGGCCGTTTCCTCAGTTAGTTTCTAACTAACTAACTGAGGAAACGGCCAGGAGCTAGCGGCCGAGAAACGCGTTTTTAAGCTCATTGTTATTTGAAGATTACTTTATTAAAACTAACTTTTGCTTTTAACCATAACTTTGTTACGGTTTTTATCCGTTTATTGCAGACTGTTTCTATATGCCTCTCTAGAGGTCTTTTAACACACAAGTTGTTTGCACTGCACACTGTGTTTCCTGATACAAGAGGGGAAATTGCACTATGACTTGGTGCTGACATCGAGGTTTCCGTGTGAGCTTGAAGGAGAGTCCACGGCTGTATCACTGACCCCCTGGAGGATCTATCACCCAGCGTACTGACTGCTGTTAAAGGTCAGCCTGCATATTTGCACTTCTTTCTATAAGAGTGCCAGTTCCTTTGTGAGTATATTTTCATCCACTTTTCCAGTTTGATATTCACTTTTGAAGTTTGTCTGCACTATGAGGCGCTGTCTTTCTTTGTCTACTCTATAGATATACTGAAGGATCACCCAGTCACAAGATCAGCAGCCTAACGCCTAAAACACTCTTATCTCATCAGAGACTGTATTTGAACTGTTATTTCTCAAGGTTTTTCCATACTGTTTGCACTTGGGTTTTTTTGCACTTTGGACTTGGTATGTTTTTTTATAAAAAAAACAGGAATAACAAATGTTTTTTTTTAAGCATATCATATACCAAATATATTTTTTTTCCACTTATTTTTTTCACTTATTTATCTATTTTTCTCACTCTCAATTAAATTAAATTAATTATTTGTTTGATTTTATCAACACAATACACAGTCATATTTTATGATCACTTGCTTTATAGCTGGCGCATACTAATACTATATATCTTTATATATAGTATTTTTCACGTTACAAGCTAACTTCTGCATGTCTTGCCCTCCAGGCCTACTCGAGACGCTCAGTGTATGGAGGTAATCGGACTCAGGTGTCCTGCATGGACATCATTCCTTTTGCCAGATTCCATCTCAGACCCTTACAACTATGCATGCTGAGACAATGGAACGGTGACCATTCAGTTCTGTCTCAACAGATCGTGCTGGACAGTCTGTCAAGAGAGTCGCTCTCCTGGTGGCTCTGTCCAAATAATCTTTCCCAAGGCATGTGCTTTTTGAGACCGTCCTGGGAGATTGTGACTACAGACAGACACAAGCCTTTCCGGCTGGGGAGCCGTTTGGGGTGCCAAGAAGGCACAAGGACTGTATACTCAGTAGGAGTCCTCCCTTCGATTCAATATTTTGGAACTCCGGGTAATCTTCAATGCCTTGAAGATGTGGCCCATTCTGGGTTCGTTCCAGTTTATCAGATTCCAATCAGACAATATAATCTTGGTTGCCTATATCAACCATCGGGGGGAATGAGAAGTTTCTTGGCGATAAGAGAAGTATCTCAGATACTAGAGTGGGCGGAGACTCACAAATGTACGCTGTCAGCGATCCACATTCCAGGTGTGGACAACTGGGATCGGACTTCCTCAGCAGGCAATCCTTTCACCCAGGGGAATGGTCTCTTCACCCAAAGGTGTTTGCAGAGATATGCAGCGATTGGGGGATGCCGGAGATAGATCTCATGGCATCCCATCTCAAGTACGGGTCGAAGTCGAGGGATCCTCAGACAGAACTGATAGATGCCCTATCAGTATCATGGAGGTTCAGACTCATCTTTTTCCTTCATTACTGCTTCTCCCTCGTGTGGTGGCTCGCATCAAGCAGGAGCAAGCATCTGTGATTCTGATTGCTCCGATGTGACCGCGAAGGACGTGGTTTGCGCATCTGGTGGGGATGTCCATCTCCTCCGTGGAGGTTACCTTGTGGCAAAGATCTGCTTATAAAGGGTCCCTTCATTCATCAAAATCTAGATTCTCCGAGGATGACTGTGTGGAGATTTAACGCTTAGGTTTAGCCAAGAGGTCGTAGTAGCCTCTGAAGGCAAAATCCCTGAATCAGATTCTATTATGGTTAGTACTGTAGACTCAGAGGAGGTTAGTTTTAGATTTAAGCTCAAGCACCTCCGTTTACTTCTTAAAGGAGGTTCTGGCTACTCTGCAAGATTCAGAATCTACAGTCGCTGAGACTCCTAAGGTCAATAAACTGAATAGAATTTTTGATTTCAAGCCTAGATCTGTGGAAGTATTTCCTGTTCCAGATCGTATGTCGGACATTATTTCCCAGGAATGAGAGAAACCGGGTGTTCGCTTTACCCCATCTCCTGTTTTTAAGAAAATGTTTCCTGTTGCAAATTTTGTGCGGGAGCTTTGGCGTATATATACACTGTATATATATCCTGTATTAGGCTACAATGTGTGATTTTGTAAAATTTTGGGATGGTGGTGTGCCACAGGATTTTTTAATGTAAAAAAGTGTGCCACGGCAAAAAAAGGTTGCAAATCACTGCTCTAGAGGATAGTACCTCTTTTAAAAACCCTATGGATAGGAAGCTGGAGGGGTACTTAAAGATTTTTCTTCATCAAGGGCTGCTATGGCAACCGGTATCCAAGACAGGATCAAGGCTTTAAAGCTGGCAAATACCTTCATTGGTGATGCCAGTATGCAGGTAGTATGTCTGAGTGCAAAGACTTCTAGTCTTGCTATTCTATCTCGCAGAGCCTTGTGGCTAAAGTCTTGGTTGGCAGACATGGTTTCCAAGTCTAGACTTCTCTCTCCTTTTAAGGGGAAGACCTTGGTTAGTCCTGGTCTTGATGCCATCATTTCCACCGTCACGGGTGGAAAAAGGGGCTTTTCTTCCACAAGATAAGAAAATTAGACCTAAGGGTCGCCAAGCTTCTAATTTTCGTTCTTTTCGCAATTTCAAAGGACAGAAATCTGCTTCCTCTTCCAAACCTGAACAGTTCAAGCCCTCCTGGAGATTCAACCAACCTTGGAATAAGGGCAAGCAGTCTAAGAAGCCTTCCTCTGAGAACAAATCACCATGAAGGGTTTGCCCCCGATCCGAGAATGGATCAAGTAGATGGCAGACTTTCTCATAATCAAAAGGCTTGGATTTGCGATGTTCCAGATCCTTTGGCGGTGGAGGTGGTCTCTCTGGGATACAAGATAGGTTTCAAATCTTGTCCTCTGAGAAGCAGATTTTTCCTGTCAAGATTATCAGCAACACAGGAAAAAAGATAGGCATTCTTAAACTGTGTCAGGGATCTCTCTACTCTAGGAGTGATCATTCCTGTTCCTCTGGCAGAACAAGGTGGAGGATTCTATTCCAATCTGTTCATAGTTCCCAAGAAGGAGGGAACTTTTTGGCCCATTCTTGACTTGAAGTGCCTCAACAAATTTCTTAAGGTTCTGTCCTTCAAAACATTCTCCCCTTAGTTCAGGAGGGTCAGTTCATGACCACCATCAACCTGAAGGACGCTTACCTTCATGCTCCTATTCACAAGGTTCATTTTCAATTCCTTCGGTTTGCCTTTCTGTAGACTCGATCTCTATTAAAAGTTTCTTAACATAAGTAAGAAAGTCCAAACTTCTTTCCGCCTGCCTTTCTCTTTAGTCCTCAGTACGACCCTCGGTAGCACAGTATATGGAAGTAATTGGTCTCATGGTGGCCTCCATGGACATTATTCCTTTTGCTCGCTTCCATCTGAGACTGCTACAGTTATGCATGCTAAGACAATGGAACGGAGACCACTTGGACCTCTCTCAAAAGATAGTCCTAGACAACCTTGTGAGAGACTCTGTCCTTGTGGCTCTGTCAGGATCATCTGTCTCAAGGTACATGCTTCTTGAGACCATCTTGGGAGATTGTGACTATGGATGCAAGTCTTTCCGGCTGGGGAGCAGTTTGGGGTCCCTTAGGTGGAGTCTGTTCTTCCAATAAATATCTTACAATTTAGAGCAATTTTCAATGCCCTGATAGCATGGCCGCAACTGAGTTTGGTACAGTTTATCAGATTCCAATTGGACAATATCACATTGGTGGCTTATATCAACCATCAGGAAGGAACAAGGAGTTCCTTAGCTATGAAGGAGGTGTCTCGCATCCTTTGGGGGGCAGAAGCTCACAAATGCCACATTTCTGCCATTCACATCCCAGGTGTGGACAACTGGTAAGCAGATTACCTAACAGGCAGACGTTTCACCCAGGGAAGTGGGCTCTTCATCCGGAAATATTCTCTATTGTAACCCTCAGGTGGGGGGTTCCGGAGTTAGACTTGATGGCGTCTCGGCTAACCTTCAGGCTTCCCAGATCAAGGGACCTGCAAGCGGTATTGGTGGACGCTCTTGTGGTTCTATGGGATTTCGGTCTAATTTACCTTTTCCTTCCGTTTGCCCTCCTTCCTCGGGTGATAGCCTGGATCAAACAGGAGCTGGCTTCGATGATTCAAATTGCTCCAGCTTGGCCTCACAGAATTTGGTTTGCGGACCTGGTGAAGATGTTGACCTCTCCTCCGTGGAGATTACAGCTGATGAAGGACCTTCTACTTCAGGGTCCTTTTCTTCATCCAAATCTAGATTCTCTGAAGCTGACTGCATGGAGGTTAAAAGCTTAGTCTTGTCTAGACGAGGTTTTTCTGAAAAGGTTGACACCTTGATCCAGGTTTGTAAGCCAGTAACTCACAAGATATACCATAAGGTTTGGCGCACATACCTATACTGGTGCGAATCTCTGGGTTTTCCTTGGTGTAAAGTGAGAGTTCCCCGTATTTTGTCTTTTATCCAGGATGGTCTGGAGAAGGGTTTGTCAGTCAGTTACATTTTTGCCCTTTCGGTTCTATTGCATAAACGTTTGACTTACCGGATGTTCAGTCTTTTGTTTAGGCCTGGGCCAGAATCAGGCCTCTGTTCAAACCTAAGCTAAAAAGAGAAAAAAAGAATACACTCAATAAGCACTCCTAGGTCATATGGAGACAATATTGGTATAATAAAGTCATTAATGAAATCCAAGAATTGAAAGTGGGGAGACAAGACCTTAATTAAGGTTAAAATATAACTTTTATTGGGGTCAAAAAGTAAAATAGGAAAATCAAAATTAAAAACACACTTAGGCTCCAACTGTAGTTAACTAAGCTTGGCGTGACAATATCATAATAAACAAAGGTACCCTCAGGCGATGCTACTATATTGAATTGTCACCCAATTTGGACTACCTGCCAATCGTCAAAAATCTATGAGTAGCAGTATTCACCCTGAAAATTAATATTTAGTAAGTGTGATGCCCAGGTACGATTTAAGGAATCTAACCCATAGTGTCTAGATGTGTATATTGTCACTGATGATAATAACCACTGCTGTGAGTCACTGCACCTCCACCTTGGAGCCTTAATCTTGTTCTTCGGGTTTTGCAGCAGGCTCCGTTTGAGCCTATGCATTCTGTTGATATTAAGCTGTTATCTTTTAAGGTTTTGTTTTTGTTAGCTATTTCTTCTGCTCTGCAGTGTGATCCCCCTTATCTTCTTTTCCATGCGGATAAGTAGTCCTTTGTACCCAATGGGGATTCCTTCCTAAAGTGGTTTTAGACAGCAATATCAGGAAATTGTTGTTCCTTCAATGTGTCTTAATCCTTCTTCTCAGAAGGAGCGTCTGTTACATAACCAGGATGTGGTTCGTGCTCTAAAATTCTATCTACAGGCTACTAGGGATTTTCGTCAATCTTCTGCCCTTTTCATAGTATTTGCTGGTTAACTTAAAGGTCAAAAGTCCACGTCAACTACTCATTCCTTTTGGTTGAGGATTGTCATTCTGTTGGCTTATGAGACAGCTGGACAACTGTTTCCTGAGAGGATTACGGCTCATTCAACTCTGGCTGTTTCTTCTTCCTGGGCCTTTAAAAGGAGGCTTCTGTGGAGCAAATTTGCAAGGCGGCGACTTGGTCCTCAATACATACCTTTTCAAAATTTTACAGATGTGATGCTTTTGCCTCAGCTGAGGCTTCTTTTGGGAGAAAGATTCTTCAAGCGGTGGTGCCCTCAGTTTTGGTCCGCCTGCCTTGTCTCACCCTCCCTTTCTGTGTCCTCTAGCTTGGGTATTGGTTTCCACTAGTAATTAAAATGGATTTGTCGACTCTCCATACCATTGGAAAGAAAATAAAAATGTCCACATCTTTGGTATTACTATCCCATACGTCACTAGCTCATGGACTCTTGACAATTACATGAAAGAAAACATAATTTATGTAAGAACTTACCTGATAAATTAATTTCTTTCATATTGGCAAGAGTCCATGAGCTAGTGATGTATGGGATATACAAACCTACCAGGAGGGGCAAAGTTTCCCAAACCTCATAATGCCTATAAATACACCCCTTACCACACCCACAATTCAGTTTAACGAATAGCCAAGTAGTGGGGTGATAAAGAAAGGAGTAAAAAGCATCAACAAAGGAATTTGGAAATAATTGTTTCATACAAAAAAACATAACCACCATAAAAAAGGGTGGGTCTCATGGACTCTTGCCAATATGAAAGAAATGAATTTATCAGGTAAGTTCTTACATAAATTATGTTTTATTTCATGTAATTGGCAAGAGTCCATGAGCTAGTGACATATGGGATAGTAATACCCAAGATGTGGAACTCCACAGAAGAGTCACTAGAGAGGGAGGGATAAAATAATAACAGCCATTTTCCGCTGAAAAAAATTAATCCACAACCCAAAATATACGTTTATGCTCATAATGAAAAGAAAAAACTTAAACATAAGCAGAGGAATCAAACTGAAACAGCTGCCTGAAAAACGTTTCTACCAAAAACTGCTTCCGAAGAAGCAAATACATCAAAAACCTTTCCTAGAACCAGAAAAGATAACAAATATACTAGAAGTCTTCCTGAAATCTTTAGTAGCTTCAGCATAATATTTCAAAGCTCTTACCACCAAAGAATGTAAGGATCTCTCCAAAGAATTCTTAGGATTAGGACACAAAGAAGGGACAACAACCTTAGGTAGAAATTTAAATGAAGTTTGCAAAACTGCCTTATCCTGATGGAAAATAAAAAAAGGAGATTCACA
This sequence comes from Bombina bombina, assembly GCF_027579735.1. Taxonomy (NCBI): domain Eukaryota; kingdom Metazoa; phylum Chordata; class Amphibia; order Anura; family Bombinatoridae; genus Bombina; species Bombina bombina. Next base: position 1,354,598,449 of record NC_069500.1, read on the forward strand.
AGAAAGAGCAGATAATTCGGTAACTCTTCTAGCAGAAGAGATGGACAAAAGGAACAACACTTTCCAAGAAAGTAGTTTAATGTCCAAAGAATGCATAGGCTCAAACGGAGGAGCCTGTAAAGCTTTCAAAACTAAATTAAGACTCCAAGGAGGAGATATTGATTTAATGACAGCTTTGATACGGACCAAAGCCTGTACAAAACAGTGAATATCAGGAAGCTTAGCAATCTTTCTCTGAAATAAAACGGAAAGAGCAGATATTTGTCCCTTCAAGGAACTTGCAGACAAACCCTTATCCAAACCATCCTGAAGAAACTGTAAAATTCTAGGACTTCTAAAAGAATGCCAGGAGAATTTATGAGAAGAACACCATGAAATATAAGTCTTCCAAACTCGATAATAAATCTTCCTAGAAACAGATTTACGAGCCTGTAACATAGTATTAATCACTGAATCAGAGAAACCTCTATGACTTGGCACTAGGCGTTCAATTTCCATACCTTCAAATTTAATGATTTGAGATCTTGATGGAAAAACGGACCTTGAGACAGAAAGTCTGGCCTTAATGGAAGTGGCCAAGGTTGGCAACTGGACATCCAAACAAGATCCGCATACCAAAACCTGTGAGGCCATGCTGGAGCTACCAGCAGCACAAACGATTTTTCCATGATGATTTTGGAGATCACTCTTGGAAGAAGAACTAGAGGTGGAAAAATATAAGCAGGTTGGTAACACCAAGGAACTGTTAACGCATTCACCGCTTCCGCCTGAGGATCCCTGGACCTGGACAGATACCTGCATAGTTTCTTGTTTAGATGGGAAGCCATCAGATCAATTTCTGGAAGACACCACATCTGAACAATCTGAGAAAACACATCTGGATGGAGCAACCACCCCTGGATGTAAAGTCTGATGGCTGAGATAATCCGCTTCCAAATTGTCTATACCTGGGATGTGAACCGCAGAAATTAGACAGGAGCTGGTTTCTGCCCAAGCAAGTATCCGAGATACTTATTTCATAGCTTGGAGACTGTGAGTCCCACCCTGATGATTGACATATGCCACAGTTGTGATATTGTCTGTCTGAAAACAAATTAACGGTTCTCTCTTCAACAGAGGCCAAACCTGAAGAGCCCTGAAAATAGCACGGAGTTCTAAAATATTGATTGGTAACCTCGCCTCTTGAGATTTCCAAAACCCTTGTGCTGTCAGAGATCCCCAGACAGCTCCCCAACCTGAAAAACTTGCATCTGTTGTGATCACAGTCCAGGTTGGGATGAACAAGAGGCCCCTTGAACTATATGATGGTGATCTAACCACCAAGTCAGAGAGTCAAACATTGGGATTTAAGGATATTAATTGTGTTATATTTGTATAATCCCTGCACCATTGGTTCAGCATACAAAGCTGGAGAGATCTCATATGAAAACGAGCAAAGGGGATCGTGTCCGATGCTGCAGTCATGAGACCTAAAACTTCCATGCACATAGCTACTGAAGGGAATGATTGAGACTGAAGGTTCAGACAAGCTGTTAGAGACAGAGTCATGGACACTGAATCTATCTGGAAACCTAAAAAGGTGACCCTTGTCTGAGGAATCAAATAACTTTTTGGTAAATTGATACTCCAACCATGTCTTTAAAGAAACAACACTAGTTGATTCATGTGAGATTCTGCAGAATGTAAAGACTAAGCTAGTACCAAGATATTGTCCAAATAAGGAAACACTGCAATACCCTGTTCCTTGATTACAGAGAGTAGGGCACCGAGAACCTTTGAAAAGATTCTTGGAGCTGACGCTAGGCCAAATGGGAAAGTGACAAATTGGTAATGCTTGTCTAGAAAAGAGAATCTCAGAAACTGATAGTGGTCTGGATGAATCGGAATATGAAGATATGCATGCTGTAAGTCTATTGTGGACATATAATGCCCTTCCTGAACAAAAGGCAGAATAGTCCTTATAGTCACCATTTTGAAAGTTGGCACTCTTGCATAACAATTCAAAATTTTCAGATCCAGAACTGGCCTGAATGAATTTTCTTTCTTTGGGACAATGAATAGATTTGAATAAAACCCAGACCCTGTTCCTGAAACGGAACTGGTATGATTACCCCTGAAAGCTCCAGGTCTGAAACACACTTCAGAAAAGCCTGAGCCTTTACTGGATTTGCTGGAATGCGTGAGAGAAAAAATCTTCTCACAGGAGGTCTTACTCTGAATCCTATTTGGTACCCTTGAGAGACAATACTCTGAATCCATTGATTTTGGACAGAATCTGCCCAAATGTTTTGGAAGAATCTTAATCTGCCAGCTGAGCTGGAATGAGGGCCGCACCTCCATGCAGACTTGGGGGCTGGCTTTGGTTTCTTAAACGGTTTGGATTTACTCCAACATGGAGAAGGTTTCCAATTAGAACCAGATTCTTTGGGGGAAGGATTAGGTTTCTGTTCCTTATTTTTTCGAAAGGAACGAAAACGGCTAGAAGCTTTAGATTTACTCTTAGGTCTTTTATCCTGAGGCAAAAAAACTCCCTTCCCCCAGTGACAGTTGAAATAATCTAATCCAACTGAGAACCAAGTAACGTATTACCTTGGAAAGAAAGAGATAGTAATCTAGACTTAGATACCATGTCAGCATTCCAATATTTGAGCCACAAAGCTCTTCTAGCTAAAATAGCTAAAGACATAGATTTAACATCAATTTTGATAATATCAAAAATGGCATCACAGATAAAATGATTAGCATGTTAAAGCAAGCAACAATGCTAGACAAATCAGGATCCATTTCCTGTTACGCTAAACTTTCCAACCAAAAAGTTGATGCAGCTGCAACATCAGCCATAGAAATGGCAGGCCTGAGAAGATAGCCAGAATATAAATAAGCTTTCCTTAGATAAGATTCAAGTTTCCTATCTAAAGGGTCTTTAAAAGAAGTACTATCTTCCATAGGAATAGTAGTACGTTTAGCAAGAGTAGAAATAGCCCCATCAACTTTGGGGATATTTTCCCAAAACTCCAATCTAACTACTGGCAAAGTGTCAAACTGTTATCCACTTTTTCAAACTTGTAGAGTTTTATACATAAGTGTAACAAGAAAACTGTTATCCACTTTTTCAAACTTGTGGAGTTTTATACATAAGTGTAACAAGACTCAGCCATCTATAGTTGGCGCTCTGATGTATTTTTGAATAACTACTGGCAAAGGATATGATTTCTTTCATGTAATTAGCAAGAGTCCATGAGCTAGTGACGTATGGGATATACATTCCTACCAGGAGGGGCAAAGTTTCCCAAACCTCAAAATGCCTATAAATACACCCCTCACCACACCCACAATTCAGTTTTACAAACTTTGCCTCCTATGGAGGTGGTGAAGTAAGTTTGTGCTAGATTCTACGTTGATATGCGCTCCGCAGCAAGTTGGAGCCCGGTTTTCCTCTCAGCGTGCAGTGAATGTCAGAGGGATGTGAGGAGAGTATTGCCTATTTGAATGCAGTGATCTCCTTCTACGGGGTCTATTTCATAGGTTCTCTGTTATCGGTCGTAGAGATTAATCTCTTACCTCCCTTTTCAGATCGACGATATACTCTTATTTATATACCATTACCTCTGCTGATTTTCGTTTCAGTACTGGTTTGGCTTTCTACAAACATGTAGATGAGTGTCCTGGGGTAAGTAAATCTTATTTTCTGTGACACTCTAAGCTATGGTTGGGCACTTTATTTATAAAGTTCTAAATATATGTATTCAAACATTTATTTGCCTTGACTCAGAATGTTCAACATTCCTTATTTTCAGACAGTCAGTTTCATATTTGGGATAATGCATTTGATTCAATCATTTTTTCTTACCTTAAAAATTTGACTTTTTTTCCCTGTGGGCTGTTAGGCTCGCGGGGGCTGAAAATGCTTCATTTTATTGCGTCATTCTTGGCGCAGACTTTTTTGGCGCAAAAAATCTTTTCTGTTTCCGGCGTCATACGTGTCGCCGGAAGTTGCGTCATTTTTTGACGTCCTTTTGCGCCAAAAATGTCGGCGTTCCGGATGTGGCGTCATTTTTGGCGCCAAAAAGCATTTAGGCGCCAAATGATGTGGGCGTATTATTTGGCGCCAAAAAATATGGGCGTCGCTTTTGTCTCCACATTATTTCAGTCTCATTTTTTCTTTGCTTCTGGTTACTAGAAGCTTGTTTATTGGCATTTTTTCCCATTCCTGAAACTGTCATTTAAGGAATTTGATCAATTTTGCTTTATATGTTGTTTTTTCTCATATTGCAAGATGTCTCACGTTGCATCTGAGTCAGAAGATACTTCAGGAAAATCGCTGTCTAGTGCTGGAACTACCAAAGCTAAGTGTATCTGCTGTAAACTTTTGGTAGCTATTCCTCCGGCTGTTGTTTGTATTAATTGTCATGACAAACTTGTTAAAGCAGATAATATTTCCTTTAGTAATGTACCATTGCCTGTTGCAGTTCCCTCAACATCTAAGGTGCAGAATGTTCCTGATAACATAAGAGATTTTGTTTCTGAATCCATCAAGAAGGCTATGTCTGTTATTTCTCCTTCTAGTAAACATAAAAAAATTTTTAAAACTTCTCTCTCTACAGATGAATTTTTAAATGAACATCATCATTCTGATTCTGATGACTCTTCTGGTTCAGAGGATTCTGTCTCAGAGATTGATGCTGATAAATCTTCATATTTATTTAAAATGGAATTTATTCGTTCTTTACTTAAAGAAGTACTAATTGCTTTAGAAATAGAGGATTCTGGTCCTCTTGATACTAATTCTAAACGTTTAGATAAGGTATTTAAATCTCCTGTGGTTATTCCAGAAGTTTTTCCTGTTCCTAATGCTATTTCTGAAGTAATTTCCAGAGAATGGGATAAATTGGGTAATTCATTTACTCCTTCTAAACGTTTTAAGCAATTATATCCTGTGCCGTCTGACAGATTAGAATTTTGGGACAAAATCCCTAAAGTCGATGGGGCTATTTCTACCCTTGCTAAACGTACTACTATTCCTACGTCAGATGGTACTTCGTTTAAAGATCCTTTAGATAGGAAAATTGAATCCTTTCTAAGAAAAGCTTATCTGTGTTCAGGTAATCTTCTTAGACCTGCTATATCTTTGGCTGATGTTGCTGCAGCTTCAACTTTTTGGTTGGAGACTTTAGCGCAACAAGTAATAGATCATGATTCTCATAATATTATTATTCTTCTTCAGCATGCTAATAATTTTATCTGTGATGCCATTTTTGATATTATCAGAGTTGATGTCAGGTTTATGTCTCTAGCTATTTTAGCTAGAAGAGCTTTATGGCTTAAAACTTGGAATGCTGATATGGCTTCTAAATCAACTCTACTTTCCATTTCTTTCCAGGGTAACAAATTATTTGGTTCTCAGTTGGATTCTATTATCTCAACTGTTACTGGTGGGAAAGGAACTTTTTTACCACAGGATAAAAAATCTAAGGGTAAAAACAGGGCTAATAATCGTTTTCGTTCCTTTCGTTTCAACAAAGAACAAAAGCCTGATCCTTCATCCTCAGGAGCAGTTTCAGTTTGGAAACCATCTCCAGTCTGGAATAAATCCAAGCCTTCTAGAAAGGCAAAGCCTGCTTCTAAGTCCACATGAAGGTGCGGCCCTCATTCCAGCTCAGCTGGTAGGGGGCAGGTTACGTTTTTTCAAAGAAATTTGGATCAATTCTGTTCACAATCTTTGGATTCAGAACATTGTTTCAGAAGGGTACAGAATTGGTTTCAAGACCTCCTGCAAAGAGATTTTTTCTTTCCCGTGTCCCAGTAAATCCAGTGAAAGCTCAAGCATTTCTGAATTGTGTTTCAGATCTAGAGTTGGCTGGAGTAATTATGCCAGTTCCAGTTCTGGAACAGGGGATGGGGTTTTATTCAAATCTCTTCATTGTACCAAAGAAGGAGAATTCCTTCAGACCAGTTCTGGATCTAAAAATATTGAATCGTTATGTAAGGATACCAACGTTCAAAATGGTAACTGTAAGGACTATCTTGCCTTTTGTTCAGCAAGGGCATTTTATGTCCACAATAGATTTACAGGATGCATATCTGCATATTCCGATTCATCCAGATCATTATCAGTTCCTGAGATTCTCTTTTCTGGACAAGCATTACCAGTTTGTGGCTCTGCCGTTTGGCCTAGCTACAGCTCCAAGAATTTTTACAAAGGTTCTCGGTGCCCTTCTGTCTGTAATCAGAGAACAGGGTATTGTGGTATTTCCTTATTTGGACGATATCTTGGTACTTGCTCAGTCTTTACATTTAGCAGAATCTCATACGAATCGACTTGTGTTGTTTCTTCAAGATCATGGTTGGAGGATCAATTCACCAAAAAGTTCATTGATTCCTCAGACAAGGGTAACCTTTCTGGGTTTCCAGATAGATTCAGTGTCCATGACTCTGTCTTTAACAGACAAGAGACGTCTAAAATTGATTTCAGCTTGTCGAAACCTTCAGTCACAATCATTCCCTTCGGTAGCCTTATGCATGGAAATTCTAGGTCTTATGACTGCTGCATCGGACGCGATCCCCTTTGCTCGTTTTCACATGCGACCTCTTCAGCTCTGTATGCTGAATCAATGGTGCAAGGATTACACAAAGATATCTCAATTAATATCTTTAAAACCGATTGTACGACACTCTCTAACGTGGTGGACAGATCACCATCGTTTAATTCAGGGGGCTTCTTTTGTGCTTCCGACCTGGACTGTAATTTCAACAGATGCAAGTCTCACAGGTTGGGGAGCTGTGTTTGGGAATCTCAGGAGGTGAGATTACCGATCAATATTTTGGAACTCCGTGCAATTTTCAGAGCTCTTCAGTCTTGGCCTCTTCTGAAGAGAGAATCGTTCATTTGTTTTCAGACAGACAATGTCACTACTGTGGCATACATCAATCATCAAGGAGGGACTCACAGTCCTCTGGCTATGAAAGAAGTATCTCGAATTCTGGTTTGGGCGGAATCCAGCTCCTGTCTAATCTCTGCGGTTCATATCCCAGGTATAGACAATTGGGAAGCGGATTATCTCAGTCGCCAAACGTTGCATCCGGGCGAATGGTCTCTTCACCCAGAGGTATTTCTTCAGATTGTTCAAATGTGGGAGCTTCCAGAAATAGATCTGATGGCGTCTCATCTAAACAAGAAACTTCCCAGGTATCTGTCCAGATCCCGGGATCCTCAGGCGGAAGCAGTGGATGCATTATCACTTCCTTGGAAGTATCATCATGCTTATATCTTTCCGCCTCTAGTTCTTCTTCCAAGAGTAATCTCCAAGATTCTGAAGGAATGCTCGTTTGTTCTGCTGGTAGCTCCGGCATGGCCTCACAGGTTTTGGTATGCGGATCTTGTCCGGATGGCCTCTTGCCATCCGTGGACTCTTCCGCTACGACCAGACCTTCTGTCGCAAGGTCCTTTTTTCCATCAGGATCTCAAATCCTTAAATTTAAAGGTATGGAGATTGAACGCTTGATTCTTGGTCAAAGAGGTTTCTCTGACTCTGTGATTAATACTATGTTACAGGCTCGTAAATCTGTATCCAGAGAGATATATTATAGAGTCTGGAAGACTTATATTTCTTGGTGTCTTTCTCATCATTTTTCTTGGCATTCTTTTAGAATTCCGAGAATTTTACAGTTTCTTCAGGATGGTTTAGATAAAAGTTTATCCGCAAGTTCTTTGAAAGGACAAATCTCTGCTCTTTCTGTTCTTTTTCACAGAAAGATTGCTAATCTTCCTGATATTCATTGTTTTGTAGAAGCTTTGGTTCGTATAAAACCTGTCATTAAGTCAATTTCTCCTCCTTGGAGTTTGAATTTGGTTCTGGGGGCTCTTCAAGCTCCTCCGTTTGAACCTATGCATTCATTGGACATTAAATTACTTTCTTGGAAAGTTTTGTTCCTTTTGGCAATCTCTTCTGCCAGAAGAGTTTCTGAATTATCTGCTCTTTCTTGTGTCTCCTTTTCTGATTTTTCATCAGGATAAGGCAGTGTTGCGAACTTCTTTTGAATTTTTACCTAAAGTTGTGAATTCTAACAACATTAGTAGAGAAATTGTGGTTCCTTCATTATGTCCTAATCCTAAGAATTCTAAGGAGAAATCATTGCATTCTTTGGATGTTGTTAGAGCTTTGAAATATTATGTTGAAGCTACTAAGTCTTTCCAAAAGACTTCTAGTTTATTTGTTATCTTTTCTGGTTCTAGAAAAGGCCAGAAAGCTTCTGCCATTTCTTTGGCATCTTGGTTGAAATCTTTACTTCATCTTGCCTATGTTGAGTCGGGTAAAACTCCGCCTCAAAGGATTACAGCTCATTCTACTAGGTCAGTTTCTACTTCCTGGGCGTTTAGGAATGAAGCTTCGATTGATCAGATTTGCAAAGCAGCAACTTGGTCCTCTTTGCATACTTTTACTAAATTCTACCATTTTGATGTATTTTCTTCTTCTGAAGCAGTTTTTGGTAGAAAAGTACTTCAAGCAGCGGTTTCAGTTTGAATCTTCTGCTTATGTTTTTCATTAAACTTTATTTTGGGTGTGGATTATTTTCAGCAGGAATTGGCTGTCTTTATTTTATCCCTCCCTCTCTAGTGACTCTTGCGTGGAAAGATCCACATCTTGGGTAATCATTATCCCATACGTCACTAGCTCATGGACTCTTGCTAATTACATGAAAGAAAACATAATTTATGTAAGAACTTACCTGATAAATTCATTTCTTTCATATTAGCAAGAGTCCATGAGGCCCGCCCTTTTTTGGGGGTGGTTATGATTTTTGTATAAAGCACAATTATTCCAATTCCTTATTTTATATGCTTTCGCACTTTTTTATCACCCCACTTCTTGGCTATTCGTTAAACTGAATTGTGGGTGTGGTGAGGGGTGTATTTATAGGCATTTTGATGTTTGGGAAACTTTGCCCCTCCTGGTAGGAATGTATATCCCATACGTCACTAGCTCATGGACTCTTGCTAATATGAAAGAAATTAATTTATCAGGTAAGTTCTTACATAAATTATGTTTTTTTAAACCTAGAAGAAGGAATAAAAGAAGGCCTATTCCATTCCTTAGAAATCATATCAGAAATAGCATCAGGAACTGGAAAAACCTCTGGCGTAACCACAGGTTTATAAACAGAATTTAAACGTTTACTAGTTTTAATATCAAGAGGACTAGTTTCCTCAATATCCAATGTAATCAACACATATTTTAACAAGGAACGAATATACTCCATTTTAAATAAATAAGACGATTTGTCAGTGTCAATATCTGAGGAAGGATCTTCTGAATCAGATAGATCCTCATCAGAGAAGGATAATTCAGTATGTTGTCGGTCATTTGACATTTCATCAAGTTTTTGAGAAGTTTTAAAAGACCTTTTACGTTTATTCGAAGGCGGGATGGCAGACAAAGCCTTCTGAATCGCATCACCAATAAAATCTTTATATTCACAGGTATATCATGTACATTAGATGTTGAAGGAACAACAGGCATTGTACTATTACATGACAGCTTATCATGACAACTATTTCATAACACAGCTGGAGATATAATCTCTACAAATTTACAACAGATGCACTTAGCTTTGGTAGAACTGTTATCAGGCAGCACGTTTCCAACAGTGGTTTCTGAGAAGGATCAGATTGAGATATCTTGTAAATGTAAGATAAAAAACAGCATATAAAGCAAAATGATCAATGTCCTTATTTGGCAGTTTCAGGAATGGGAAAAAATGCCCTCTGACATAGAAAAAGGCAAGAGGCATATAGGAATGGGGTTTTAAATAATTAAATTTGGCGCCAAGTATGACGCAGAACGCAAACTGAATTTTTTTTGGCGCTAACAACATCCGGAAATGAGACACTTGCGTCATTGTAGACGCAACCTTGTGCAAGGAATTCCGTGTCAACTAAGATGCCGGAAATGACTAATTTGCGTCATCGGACGTACCTTCGCGCCAAAAAATTCTCGCTCCAAGAATCATGCAATAAACTTTGGCATTTTGCACCCTCGCAAGCCTAATTTTGCTCGCATAATTTAATGAAAAAGCAGTCAATTGAAAAAAAAGACTATACCCCAGGTAGGAAAAATATTTTCCTAAATATGTTTCCCCCCAAATATGAAACTGATAGTCTGCAAAAGGAAATATACATAAACCTGACTCATGGCAAATATAAGTACAATACATATATTTAGAACTTTATATTAATGCATAAAGTGCCAAACCATAGCTGAGAGTGTCTTAAGTAATGAAAACATACTTACCAAAAGACACCCATCCACATATAGCAGATAGCCAAACCAGTACTGAAATTGTTATAAGTAGAGGTAATGGAATATGAGAGTAGATCGTCGATCTGAAAAGGGAGGTAGGAGATTAATCTCTACAACCGATAACAGAGAACCTATGAACTAGATCTTCCGTGAGGAAAACCATTGCATTCAATAGGTGATACTCCCTTCACATCCCTCTGACATTCGCTATACTCTGAGAGGAATCGGGCTTCAAAATGCTGAGAAGCGCATATCAACGTAGAAATCTTAGCACAAACTTACTTCACCACATCCATAGCAGGCAAAGTTTGTAAAACTGAATTGTGAGTGTGGTGAGGGGTGTATTTATAGGCATTTTGAGGTTTGTGAAACTTTGCCTCTCCTGGTAGGATTGTATATCCCATACGTCACTAGCTCATGGACTCTTGCCAAATACATGAAAGAAATGTATGCTTACCTGATAAATTCTTTTCTTAATACAACCAGAAATGAGAGGGGGCGCTCTCTGACAAAAACCAGAACAGTGGACTAAAGCCCGTACAATAAACAAGCTGTATTAAAGGTATAACAGTTAGGTATATAGCATCATAATATCATATATAATGCAATCAGATACAAAATTTATAATAATAGTAGAGTTATAAAAAGTCCCAAAAAGGCGGGGTAGTGCTATGCACTGTCCACAAACGTGTGTGATATCCAAACAGAAGGCACAGGATGAACGGCTGCTCTCCTCCTCTCAGATCAATCCAGATCAGGCACTAGACATAAACACAAAACAGAGGGGCACCTCATGTGTAGATCAAAAATGCCACCAGCAAGAAAACATCCATAGATGCCAAATGGGTACTCGCATGTAGCAATAGCACCCTTATGTGCTGGTAGTCCCAGGCTGATAACTCAGGGTGTATCAGCTAACCCTTGTCCTGATTTCAGACTGGAAAACAGGATGCGAGTTCCAAGAACAGTAGACCCCAGGATGCAGCTCCAACAGATAATAAGGTGCTTGCACTTAGCTTTTGTTAAAAATGGTTTATTTAAGAATCACATTAAAAACATTAAGCAATAAGTGGAGGGGGCATAGACATATAGCCCCCTGTATGCAACGCGTTTCTGGGCTTCTAAAGTTGCGGTTTCATCAGGCATAAAGCACCTTGCAACATCCTGAACTATTTAAAATAAACTAAAACCAATCACATTAGATCCCACCCCTTTTGGGGCATGGATAAAACATCTGCGTTCTTAATGAGTTCATAAATCATTATATATGTCATATCGAATTCACAATAAACAAAACAACATGTTAAACAGATATTGATGTGATCATCCTATTATATAAAAGGCCAAGTGTGTTTGTCCAAAGCTGTCATGCGCAGTAGAGACAGCACGAGGACACACCTGGCCTTACCTGACATGCTGTTGCCGCGAAAGTGGGCGTGGCCGGGCAGGAGCGTTGGCGTGGCGGGGGCATGGTCAGACACAGTCGGCGCGAGAGAGAGGGGAGAGAAATAGAAAGAGAGGGGGAGAGACAAAAAGAGATAGGAAAGAACTAAAGAGAGGGGGAAGAGCAGAAGAGAGGGGGGAGAGAGAGCAAAATAGAGGGGAAGAGCAACAGAGAGGGGAAAGAGAGGGGGAGAGAGCAATAGAGAGGGGGAGACAGAGCAAAAGAGAGGGATGGAGAGAGAGAGAGCAAAATAGAGGGGAGAGAGCAAAAGAGAGGGATGGAGAGAGACAGAGCAAAACAGAGGGGGGAGAGAGACAGAGCAAAAGAGAGGGGGGAGAGAGAGAGAGCGAGAGAGAGAGCAAAAGGGGAGGGAGAGAGAGCGCAAAAGAGAGAGAATGCAAAAAAGAGGGGGAGAGGGCAAAAAAGAGGGGGAGAGTGCGCAAAAGAGAGGGGGAGAGGGCAAAAGAGAGGGGTAGAGAGCACATAAGAGAGGGGGAGAGAGAGCAAGGGGTGGGACCGCTGTACTGCAAAAAATGGCCCGTGTGAACGGGCTTTAGGACTAGAAGGGTAATATTACTGTTTATTTATAATGACCCCTGTATATGAAAACAGTATAAGTATAGTAGGTATATGTCTCAGATCTGTCTGAGTAGATCACATATAAACACCTGTGTATATAGACATATCAAAAATAAACTTATATGATCATTTTTATGTGCACAATGACCCCCATGTATATGTATACAAAATGTAGTTCCTGTATTCATTAAATTTGTGTCTGAATAACAAATGTGTTCACCCATGTTTTTCTGTAACGATATTCAGGACCCAGCTTCAGCATGCCATATTTTAAAGGTGACAGAGATCTGAGACATATACCCACTATACTTATACTGTTTTCATATACAGGGGTCATTATATATAAACAGTAATATTACCCTATGACCATATATGTGTATATGCATATTATGATGTACTGATTTATAAAATACACAGGTGTTTATATGTGATCTACTCAGAGATCTGAGACATATACCTACTATACGTATACTGTTTTCATATACAGGGGTCATTATATATAAACAGAAATATTACCCTATGATCACATCAATATCTGTTTAACATGTTTTGTTTATTGTGAATTTGATATGACATATATAAAATGATGTATGAACTCATTAGGAACACAGATGTTTTAGCCACGCCCCAAAAGGGGTGGGATCTAATGTGATTGGTTTTAGTTTATTTTAAATAGTTCAGGATGTTTTAAGGTGCTTTATGCCTGAAGAAACAGCAATTTTAGAAGCTGAGAAATGCGTTGCATACAGGGGGCTATATGTCTATGCCCCCTCCACTTATTGCTTTTTAATGTGATTTTTAACAAAAGCTAAGTGCAAGCAACTTATTATCTGTTGGAGCTGGATCCTGGGGTCTACTGTTCTTGGGACTCGCATCCTGTTTTCCAGTCTGAAGTCAGGACAAGAGTTAGCTGATACACCCCGAGTTATCAGCCTGCGACTACCAGCACATAAGGGTGCTATTGCTACATGTGAGTACCCATTTGGCATCTATGGATGTTTTCTTGCTGGGGGCATTTTTGATCTAGACATGAGGCTCCCCTCTGTTTTGTGTTTAAATTATTTTCTTTCCTGGCACGGAGAGTCCACGTCCCACCCTTGTCTAAATTCAAGATGGCCTATTTTTGTTTTCTAAACTTCAGGCACTTTTATACCCCTGGTCTTCTTCTTCTCTTTCCGTATTCCCTCGGCTGAATGACTGGGGATTATGGGAAGTGGGAGGGATGCTTAAAGCTTTGCAGGGGTGTTCTTTGCCTCCTCCTGGTGACCAGGAGTTAAATTCCCACTAGTAATTAGAATGGATTCATGGACTTTCCATGCCAGGAAAGAAAAGAATTTATCAGGTAAGCATAAATGTTGTTTTTATGCACCTCACACTTATGGGTGCTGCTATGTTTTAACTGAGGTTTCACTCCAGGTATCTAAAGGAGAGTTGCTGCACGTGTGCAAACACATCAGCACTGGATGGCACCTGTGATTAGAGGGAGGGAGGAAATAACATCAATGCAATGCTCATAAAAAGTGTATTTTGTGTTTAAAGGGACATGAAGCCCCAAAAAAATATTTCATGATTCCGATAATACATTTTTAAACAACTTTCTAATTTACTTTTATTATCTATTTTGTTTTATTCTCTTGGTATCGTTTGTTGAAGGAGCAGCAATGCACTACTGGTTTCTCACTGAACACATGAGCGAGCCAATGACAATCAGTATATATATGCAGCTACCAATCAGCAGCTAGAACCTTGGTTCTTTGCTGCTCCTGAGCTTATCTAGATAAACCTTTCAGAGGATAACGAGAGAGAAGCAAATTAAACCATAGAAATAAATTGTAAAGTTGTTTAAAATAGTTTTCTCTATCTGTATCATTAAAGACAAATTTTGGGTTTCATGTCCCTTTAATGTCCATTTTAATAATCACTGCTATTATCAAGATAATGTATCTGTGAGCATTAGGTTGCCAGCCCTGAACTTAGACTGCTATAAACCTGTCTATACACACTGTTCCTAGTATGCAAACCATATGTAAAACACTATAGTTGCGTGAATCAGAGACTTTTTCCCCCCATTTATTCTGGAAAAGGCCACTGTATTAAAAAAACATCAAAGGGATATGAACCCTGTTTTAAACAATTATCCAATTTACTTCTATTAGCAAATTTGCTTCATTCTTTTGGTATCCGCTGTTGAAGGAGCAGCAATGCACTACTGGGAGTTAGCTGAACACATTGGGTGAGCCAATAACAAGAGGCATATATGTGCAGCTACCAATCACGGCTTGCTCATAATAATGCATTGCTTTAACTGAGCCTACCCATGTATGCTTTTCAACAAAGGACACCAAGAGAATAAAGCAAACAAGATAACAGCAAAAATGTAATTGGAAATTTGTTTACTAAAATTTACATGCTCTGTCTGAATTATGCCAGTGTCATTTTGACTTTACTGTCCCTTTAAACACATTTTGTTTTTAAATAGAAATTGTGCCTGTCCCACGCTCCCTAGAGTAAAGCAAATCTGACAGGCGGTTTAGGCAGTTTGCAGAATTTTGAAAACCTAGTAAAACGTCAATCTTAATAAATAGTGCTGATATTGCTGCAGGGTTCAACTAACAGATTATATGGAGAGAATCTCTGTAATAATAAAATGTAAAACCAATAAAATGATTATATAATACAAATGTATATATGAATGTAGATATATAGTGCACAAAAAGTCTTAAACTTTAAAGTGAGTGCAAAAAGTCACAAACACCGTATTACACAGTTGCCATATAATCAGTGTCCCTTGGTCCAATAGAACAACAGCATTGCCTCAAGAACTCCAAGGTGTCTCCAGCACTATGTGTATATCCAACACGCTCTTCTTGAATTGTGTTGCAGACGCCTATCGTTAGAATTCTATATAGGAAATAACAAGGTACAAGCGCAGCCTTGATTCAAAGTAGCGTATAGCTTAAATGGACTATCACACAATAAATTGCACTTACTAGATGTATAAAAACACATGCACCTAACAACAGTGTTTAGTCCCTTCAGGGGCCATTCACTCGAGCTCCTTACTCTGTTCCAACCATTCACACTCAACGAGATATGTATACTCTACCCCTGTATGTATACTCTCATACCGGACCGGGTACACATCCCATGACCCTATGGTTCTTGCACCCAGACCTGTCTGGGGTTAACTGCTTGTGGCTCTGGGGACAGCACAGCTTCCTGTGAGTGCCAGTGGCACCCAGGGCTGAGCATGTTGCAGGGTCATGGGATGTGTACCCGGTCCGGTATGAGAGTGCAGTTCCCTTCCGTGTTTTGTATATGTCTAGGGTAATTACATATTCCTGTGCACCCTTCCCTTGTTTTCAGTTTGTTTGGATTTGAAAGCTTGCATTGTGTGGCTGTTTTAGGGTCTCAGGTATTGGAAAGGACCTTGACGTGGTACCTGAGCTTGTCCCATTTGGCCAGATGCGGTAACTAACCTTTCCATTTTTGCTTTTAAATCTTAGCTGAGAGCTTGTAAGTGAGTGCTGGGTTTTCTCTGTGTGTTGTATTAATTTGTTTTGTAATTTTCCCTATGGTTCTTGCACCCAGACCTGTCTGGGGTTAACTGCTTGTGGCTCTGGGGACAGCACAGCTTCCTGTGAGTGCCAGTGGCACCCAGGGCTGAGCATGTTGCAGGGTAATGGGATGTGTACCCGGTCCGGTATGAGAGTGCAGTTCCCTTCCGTGTTTTGTATATGTCTAGGGTAATTACATATTCCTGTGCACCCT
The DNA here is from genome assembly GCF_027579735.1 of Bombina bombina. Classification (NCBI taxonomy): domain Eukaryota; kingdom Metazoa; phylum Chordata; class Amphibia; order Anura; family Bombinatoridae; genus Bombina; species Bombina bombina. The sequence goes on from NC_069500.1 coordinate 1,354,614,541, forward strand.
TCCCTTGTTTTCAGTTTGTTTGTATTTGAAAGCTTGCATTGTGTGGCTGTTTTAGGGTCTCAGGTATTGGAAAGGACCTTGACGTGGTACCTGAGCTTGTCCCATTTGGCCAGATTCGGTAACTAACCTTTCCATTTTTGCTTTTAAATCTTAGCTGAGAGCTTGTAAGTGAGTGCTGGGTTTTCTCTGTGTGTTTTATATATATATATATATATATATATATATATATATATACACACACACACATATATATATATATATATATATATATATATATATATATATATTTATTTATATACAATACTGTGCAAAAGTTTTAGGCACGTGTAAAACAATGCTGTAAAGTAAGAATGGTTTCAAAACTAGAAATGTTAACACATTGCATTTTGTTAATTGATAAAAAAATAAACTAAGTGAATAGAATAAAAATCAAATCAATATTTGGTGTGACCACACAGATTTCAAAACGGCATGAATTCTTCTAGGTACATTTGCACAAAGTCAGGGATTCTGTAGGCAAATAGGTGCTAACGATCATCAATTTAATATGCAGTTGGAAACAAAATCCTTAAAGGGACACTGAACTCAAATTTTTTCTTTTGTGATTCAGATAGAGCATGGAATTTTAAGCAACTTTCTAATTTACTCCTACTATCTAATTGTCTTCATTCTCTTGGTATCTTTATTTGAAAAGCAAGAATGTAAGTTTAGATGCCGGCCCATTTTTGTGAACAACCTGGGTTCTCCTTGCTGATTGGACAGCACCAATAAACAAGCGTTGTCCCGTCCCAGGATCTGAACCAACAATTGGCTGGCTCCTTAGCTTAGATGCCTTCTTTTTCAAATAAAGATAGCAAGAGAACAAAGAAAAATTTATAATAGGAGTAAATTAGAATGTTGCTTAAAATTGCATGCTCTATATGAATCACGAAAGAAAAAATGTGGCTTCAGTGTCCCCTTAACTGAAACAAACTGATGTGTAGAAGGAATAAAACTGGTTGAGGAACAGCCAAACTGCTAACAAGGTGAGGTTGCTAAAGGCCTTTTGTCAAGTCATACACCATGGCAAGACTGAGCACAGCAACAAGACACAAGGTAGTCATACTATATCAGCAAGGTTTCTCCCAAGCAGAAATTTTAAGGCAGACAGGTTTTCCAGACGTGCCGTCTAAGCTGTTCTGAAAAACCACAAAGAAATGAGCGACGTAGATGCAGTGATCGGCCAAGGAAACAGTGCAGCGGATGAAAGATACATCATGCTTCCCTTTGCAATCGGAAGATATCCAGCAATGCCATCAGCTCAAAATGGTCAGAAACTAGTGGGGCCTTAGATAGGTAAATTGGAAAGTTGTTTAAAATCATATGCGCTCATGAAATTTGCTTCATTCTCTTTTTATTCTTTGTTGAAGAAGCAGCAATGCACTACTGGGAGCTAGATGAATTGGGTGAGCCTATAACACAAGACATTTATGTGCAGCTACCAATCAGCAGCTCTTGAGTCTACCTAGGTAATCCTTATATATACACACAACAAATGTTGGGCACAAGAGGTAGCATTTTATATGGCTGTCTGGCAATTAGAGGTAAAGCTTCCTAGACAGAACGGTTTTGCAACCATAGAAGGCACAATCCTGCCAACTTTGAATCTCATCATTTGCAGTAATTTTTCATGTTCAGTCACATCAGAGTAAGAGACCTCATAGGAAGAGATGTCACATGAAGTAAAGCAATATGCAAAACAGACTTTTAAAAATGTTAAAGAATAAAAATAATTCCTTTACTTTAGAATTTGTACCAGTAAACAGAAAACAGTCGGCATCACTAGCCAAAATATATTAAAGTGTCTTATTTAAACAAATGCATGTGCACATATATTTACAAAACTTTTACTATTAAGAGTCATTAATTCTTCCAAAAGACCATAAAAATAGAAGCATTCTTGCACTATTGCAGTAAAGTTATAATGAAACATAAACCATCTCCTATTCAATTATTTTTAACTGTCCAGCTCTTAAATATTATCACTTCCCTATATATTACACTATTGCAGGGCTCTGCTGAGTGCGCAAAGGCACACAGAACTGAAGTGACACAAAACTACCTTAGATCCACTGTCCTAATAGCCAGCAGCAATGCTTCCTAAGTTATCCTGGACATCTCTGAAGTCAGAGATGCAGGGGAGAAGCTAGACTGCAGTGTGTCAAATTACTATAAACAGGAGACAGCAAACACTCAGTGTAGCCGATCTTACTGTGTGATTATGTACAGCACCGGACTGGGTAAACTATTGGGGGCAAATGGATTTTTGTATTATTTATTCTGACGGCAGTTTTCATATTTTTCCACTGTGTGTAGGAAGTGGTGTATGTTTCAAACTCATTCTACAATTAGTAAGCTGCAGACAGAGTGCTAAAATATGAAGGTTACTGTCAGACTAAATAATGCAAACAATATATTATCTTCAGTAGTAGTCAAGTATTTCCGCCTCTTTTATAACCAGTCAGTACAGCTCCTTACCTAGTGTGGAGGAGCTGTTTGTGTTTTTTCTTCTGATTTGTGGAAGTTTAAACATTGATCACTCAGAGCTAGGTCGCCTATCTCATTTACAATCTATAATGAATGGCTCTGCCAGGATCATCTTCCTTACATGTCACTCTTCATCTGCTGCACCTCTCTGCCAATCCCTTCACTGGCTTCCTCTTGCCTCCAGGATTAAACACAAAATTCTGACTCTGACATACAAGGCCCCATCTCAGACCTTGTCTCTAGATACTCTCCCTCCCGTCCCCTTTGCTCTGCTCATGACCTCCTACTCTCCTCCTCACTTGTTACCTCCTCGCATTCCCGTTTACAGGACTCCTCCAGACTGGCTCCCATCTTGTGGAGTTCTCTGCCAAGACTCTCCCATAGTTTTGAAAGCTTCAAGCGCTCTCTAAAGACTCTACTGTTCAGGGATGCATACAATCTTCACTAACCTTTCTTTATACCAGTTCCTCTCCTCCATTGCTATCCCCTTGAACCCCCTTAGCATGTAAGCCTAAGAGCCCAGCTGTTTCTGTAGATCACGTTCTTAAGAGCTGACTACAACAGTGTGACTCTCGGCAGGGCCCTCTACCCGTCTGATCCCTATAAATGTTTCCTTGTATACCACCTATGTTTATAGCGCTGCAGAATCTGTTGGCGCTTTACAAATAACCGATAATCATAATAATAAAAGAAGGTGAAGCAAGGAGTCCCTGTCTAGACCTGCTCTGAGTGATCAAGCAGAGTACTTGTTGCACACAGTTATGTCCTTACTACTTTAAATGTTAGTTCAGCTAGATCCACTGTACACTACTTATATTGATTTTTTTTATTGCTCAGCTTTGCAATATTCTTGTATGGATCATTTAATGCATTCTAATCAGACTAATGCTGCCTTTGCTTCTGAAGGTATCTGTCCTCCTCCTGTTTGTTTCATACCGGGGAGTTCTTCAGATTGCTCTCCTGGATTTAAAGATATTGGGGCCTATTTATTAATGAGTGAGCGGAAATGATACGATGTAGCGTATCATATCTGCCGCACATGGATAAATGCCGACAGCATACGCTGTTGGCATTTATCATTACACAAGCAGTTCTTCAATCGGCTGCTAGAAGGGGATGTCAATCAGCCCAATCGTATAGGATCAGGCGGATTGATGTCTACAGCCTCTGAACAGGCAGACAAGTTATGGAGCAGCGGTCTTTAGAGTGCTGCTTCATAACTGCTGTTTCCGGCGAAAACAGCATCGGAGCTTGATAATTCGGCCCCATTGTATGCTCTACTGTGTCTGACATTCTGGCGGCTATCCCACCTCCAAGTAAGCGTAAAAGGTGAGTTTCTGATAATCCCTTCTCTAGCCCATCTAACCCCAAAAATTGAAGTAATATTTTGAATAGAACATAAAATTTTAAACTACTTTCGAATTTACTTTCATTTTCAAATTTGCTTAATTTTCTTGTTATCTTTAGTAACAGCATTGCACTACTGGCAGCTGGCTAAGTTAGTTAGAGACAAATGTGTGCAGGCACCAATCTGCAACTAGTTTCCACTAGTGTAATATGTGTGCATATTTATTTTTAACAATGGATACCAAGACGACAAATGATGTGAGTGTTCCTGTATATACGTTCTCTTGCTTTAGAAACTGTGGTGTGCTGTGTCTTTTATTTAGAACAGTTTGTACAAGAAGAACCATCCTTTGGGATCTGAACATGATGACATTTGTATCCTGCATGATCAGAGGCCAGTAAGCTGGGCGAAGTTCCAGGCTACTTATATAACACCATATGGTGTATACCCAATGTGAGTGTATACTTACTTATTATTATATCTGATGTTTGCGGCTGTGCTAGGCCATTGTGGTGGTGTTTTTTTTATAGATTTCTTGGACAAGGAGCTGCCGGATTGCTGTTACATATTTTACATACTTATTTTGGTTATTTGGTTATATTTTTTACAGTGTGCTCCCTAGATGTATAGCTATTCTTGCATTTTTTGATGCTTGTGTTTGTGTGTGTGTGTATATATATATATATATATACAGGGAGTGCAGAATTATTAGGCAAGTTGTATTTTTGAGGATTAATTTTATTATTGAACAACAACCATGTTCTCAATGAACCCAAAAAACTCATTAATATCAAAGCTGAATATTTTTGGAAGTAGTTTTTAGTTTGTTTTTAGTTTTAGCTATTTTAGGGGGATATCTGTGTGTGCAGGTGACTATTACTGTGCATAATTATTAGGCAACTTAACAAAAAACAAATATATACCCATTTCAATTATTTATTTTTACCAGTGAAACCAATATAACATCTCAACATTCACAAATATACATTTCTGACATTCAAAAACAAAACAAAAACAAATCAGTGACCAATATAGCCACCTTTCTTTGCAAGGACACTCAAAAGCCTGCCATCCATGGATTCTGTCAGTGTTTTGATCTGTTCACCATCAACATTGCGTGCAGCAGCAACCACAGCCTCCCAGACACTGTTCAGAGAGGTGTACTGTTTTCCCTCCTTGTAAATCTCACATTTGATGATGGACCACAGGTTCTCAATGGGGTTCAGATCAGGTGAACAAGGAGGCCATGTCATTAGATTTTCTTCTTTTATACCTTTTCTTGCCAGCCACGCTGTGGAGTACTTGGACGCGTGTGATGGAGCATTGTCCTGCATGAAAATCATGTTTTTCTTGAAGGATGCAGACTTCTTCCTGTACCACTGCTTGAAGAAGGTGTCTTCCAGAAACTGGCAGTAGGACTGGGAGTTGAGCTTGACTCCATCCTCAACCGACAAGGCCCCACAAGCTCATCTTTGATGATACCAGCCCAAACCAGTACTCCACCTCCACCTTGCTGGCATCTGAGTCAGACTGGAGCTCTCTGCCCTTTACCAATCCAGCCACGGGCCCATCCATCTGGCCCATCAAGACTCACTCTCATTTCATCAGTCAATAAAACCTTAGAAAAATCAGTCTTGAGATATTTCTTGGCCCAGTCTTGACGTTTCAGCTTGTGTGTCTTGTTCAGTGGTGGTCGTCTTTCAGCCTTTCTTACCTTGGCCATGTCTCTGAGTATTGCACACCTTGTGCTTTTGGGCACTCCAGTGATGTTGCAGCTCTGAAATATGGCCAAACTGGTGGCAAGTGGCATCTTGGCAGCTGCACGCTTGACTTTTCTCAGTTCATGGGCAGTTATTTTGCGCCTTGGTTTTTCCACACGCTTCTTGTGACCCTGTTGACTATTTTGAATGAAACGCTTGATTGTTCGATGATCACGCTTCAGAAGCTTTGCAATTTTAAGAGCGCTGCATCCCTCTGCAAGATATCTCACTATTTTTTACTTTTCTGAGCCTGTCAAGTCCTTCTTTTGACCCATTTTGCCAAAGGAAAGGAAGTTGCCTAATTATTATGCACACCTGATATAGGGTGTTGATGTCATTAGACCACACCCCTTCTCATTACAGAGATGCACATCACCTAATATGCTTAATTGGTAGTAGGCTCTTGAGCCTATACAGCTTGGAGTAAGACAACATGCATAAAGAGGATGATGTGGTCAAAATACTCATTTGCCTAATAATTCTGCACTCCCTGTATATGTGTTTGTGTGTGTGTGTGTGTGTGTATATATATATATATATGTGTGTGTGTATATATATATATATATATATATATATATATATATATATATATGTGTGTGTGTATATATATATATATATATATATATATATATATATATATGTGTGTGTGTATATATATATATATATATATATATATGTGTGTGTGTATATATATATATATATATATATATATGTGTGTGTGTGTATATATATATATATATATATATATATATATATATGTGTGTGTGTGTGTATATATATATATATATATATATATATGTGTGTGTGTGTGTATATATATATATATGTGTGTGTGTGTGAAATTTTCCTTTCATGATTCAGATAGAAAATGATTTTAACCCCTTAGCGACCAGTGTCGTACCCTGTAAGTCACTGCAGTCCTGGGCTTCTCTCTGCTGCAATCTCTCTATTTTTAGTGAGATCGCACTAATTCTGCATGCCCCAGGAGTGGGGCACAGCAGAAATAGATTTGCAGAGTTACCGATGCAGAGAGGGCCACTCTGTGACCCTCTCTGCAATCGGACAGCGGTGGTGCCAATCGTTGGTGGGAGCCATAGCAGGGAGGCGGGTGGGCGGCCCATCGCTGTGGGGACTTGCCATAGTGTGCGCGAGGGGGCACATATGCGATCAGATAAAAAGTGACAGTCTCTGGGCAGGAGGGAGAGGTAGGAAGGGGGGGTAATTTAATGTTTGCAAAGAGATCTGGGAGAGGGAGTGGGTAGGGTATTGAGGGTGGGCAGCTACACTACAGAAAAATGGGGTATTTATGATAAAAAAGCCCAAAATTTTAGCAAATTGGGTACTGGCAGACGCCAGTACCCAAGATGGCGGCATATACAGGTGAAACTCGAAAAATTAGAATATTGTGCAAAAGTTCATTTATTTCACTAATGCAACTTAAAAGGTGAAACTAATTTATGAGATAGACTCATTACATGCAAAGCAAGATAGTTCAAGCCGTGATTTGTCATAATTGTGATGATTATGGCTTACAGCTCATGAAAACCCCAAATCCACAATCGCATGAAAACCCCAAATCCACAATATCAGAAAATTAGAATATTACATGCAATCAATAAAACAAGGATTGTACATAGAACAATATCAGACCTCTGAAAAGTATAAGCTAGCATATTGTATGTACTCAGTACTTGGTTTGGGCCCCTTTTGCAGCAATTACTGCCTCTATGCGGCGTGGCATGGAAGCTATCAGCCTGTGGCACTGCTGAGGTGTTATGGAAGACCAGGATGCTTCAATAGCGGCATTCAGCTCTTCTGCATTGTTCGGTCTCATGTCTCTCATCTTTCTCTTGGCAATGTCCCATAGATTCTCTATGGGGTTCAGGTCAGACGAGTTTGCTGGCCAATCAAGCACAGTAATCCCACGGTCATTGAACTAGGTTTTGGTGCTTTTGGCAGTGTGGGCAGGTGCCAAGTCCTGCTGGAAAATGAAGTCAGCATCCCCATAGAGCTCGTCTGCAGAAGGAAGCATGAAGTGCTCCAAAATCTCCTGGTGGACGGCTGCGTTGACCCTGGACTTAATGAAGCACAGTGGACCAACACCAGCAGATGACATGGCTCCCCAAATCAACACAGACTGTGGAAACTTCACACTGGACTTCAAGCATCTTGCAGTGTGTGCCTCTCCATTCTTCCTCCCTACTCTAGGTCCTTGGTTTCCAAATGAGATGCAAAATTTGCTCTCATCAGAAAAGAGGACTTTGGACCACTGAGCAACAGACCAGGTCTGTTTTTCTTTAGCCCAGGTAAGACGCTTCTAACGTTGTTTGTTGTTCAGGAGTGGCTTGACAAGAGGAATACGACATTTGAAGCCCATGTCCAGGATCCGTCTGTGTGTGGAAAAAAGTGTGTTTTTTTTACTTTTTACATAATATTTTATATTTTTTTTATAGTAAATTATAAGATACTAGTCCTAAAGCCCATTCACACGGGCCATTTTTTGCAGTACAGCGGTCCCTTGCGCTCTCTCCCTCCTCCCTCTCTTTTGCTCTCTCTCTCTCTCTCCCCCCCTCTCTTTTGCACTCTCTCCCCCTCTCTTTTGCACTCTCTCTCTCCCCCTCTCTTTTGCGCTCTCTCTTCCCCTCTCTTTTGCGCTCTCTCTCTCCCCCATCTCTTTTGCGCTCTCTCCCCCTCTCTCTTTTGCGCTCTCTCCCCCTCTATTTTGAGCTCTCTCTCTCCCCCTCTCTTTTGCGCTCTCTCCCCCTCTCTTTTGCACTCTCTCCCCCCTCTCTTTTGCGCTCTCTCCCCCTCTCTTTTGCGCTCTCTCTCCCCCCTCTCTTTTGTGCTCTCTCTCCCCCTCTCTTTTGTGCTCTCTCTCCCCCTCTCTTTTGCGCTCTCTCCCCCCCTCTCTTTTGCGCTCTCTCTCTCCCCCATCTATTTTGCGCTCTCTCTCTCCCCCATCTATTTTGCGCTCTCTCCCCCCTCTCTTTTGCGCTCTTTCTCCCCCCTCTTTTGCGCTCTCTCTCCCCCCTCTCTTTTGCGCTCTCCCCCTCTCTTTTGCGCTCTCCCCCTCTCTTTTGTGCTCTCTCTTCCCCCCTCTCTTTTGCGCTCTCTCTTCCCCCCTCTCTTTTGCGCTCTCTCTCCCCCCTCTCTTTTGCGCCCTCTCCCCCTCTCTTTTGCGCTCTCCCCCCCTCTCTTTTGCGCTCTCTCTCCCCCCTCTCTTTTGTTCTCTCTCCCCCCTCTCTTTTACGCTCTCTCTCTCCCCCCTCTTTTGCGCTCTCCCCCCCTCTCTTTTGCGCTCTCTCTCCCGCCCTCTCTCCCGCCCTCTCTTTTGCGCTCTCTCTCCCGCCCTCTCTTTTGCGCTCTCTCCCCCGCCCTCTCTTTTGCGCTCTCTCCCCCGCCCTCTCTTTTGCGCTCTCTCTCCCCCTCTCTTTTGCGCTCTCTCCCCCCCTCTCTTTTGCGCTCTCCCCCTCTCTTTTGCGCTCTCCCCCCTCCCTTTTGCGCTCTCCCCCCTCTCTTTTGCGCTCTCCTCCCTCTCTTTTGCGCTCTCCCCCCCCTCTCTTTTGCGCTCTCCCCCCACTCTTTTGCGCTCTCCCCCCCCTCTCTTTTGCGCTCTCTCTCCCCCTTTCTCTTTTGCGCTCTCTCTCCCCCTTTCTCTTTTGCGCTCTCTCTCCCCCTCTCTTTTGCGCTCTCTCTCCCCCTCTCTTTTGCGCTCTCTCTCCCCCTCTCTTTTGCGCTCTCTCTCCCCCTCTCTTTTGCGCTCTCTCTCCCCCTCTCTTTTGCGCTCTCTCTCCCCCTCTCTTTTGCGCTCTCTCTCCCCCTCTCTTTTGCGCTCTCTCTCCCCCTCTTTTGCGCTCTCTCTCCCCTCTCTTTTGCGCTCTCTCCCCCTCTCTTTTGCGCTCTCTCCCCCTCTCTTTTGCGCTCTTTCCCCCCTCTCTTGCTCTCTCTCTCCCCCTCTTTTGCGCTCTCTCTCCCCCCTCTCTTTTGCGCTCTCCCCCCCTCTCTTTTGCGCTCTCCCCCCTCTCTTTTGCGCTCTCCCCCCTCTCTTTTGCGCTCTCCCCCCTCTCTTTTGCGCTCTCCCCCCTCTCTTTTGCGCTCTCCCCCCTCTCTTTTGCGCTCTCCCCACTCTCTTTTGTGCTCTCTCCCCCGCCCTCTCTTTTGCGCTCTCTCCCCCGCCCTCTCTTTTGCGCTCTCTCCCCCGCCCTCTCTTTTGCGCTCTCTCTCCCCCTCTCTTTTGCGCTCTCTCCCCCCCTCTCTTTTGCGCTCTCCCCCTCTCTTTTGCGCTCTCCCCCCTCCCTTTTGCGCTCTCCCCCCCTCTCTTTTGCTCTCCCCCCCTCTCTTTTGCGCTCTCCCCCCCTCTCTTTTGCGCTCTTCCCCCCACTCTTTTGCGCTCTTCCCCCCACTCTTTTGCGCTCTCCCCCCCACTCTTTTGCGCTCTCCCCCCCCTCTCTTTTGCGCTCTCTCTCCCCCTTTCTCTTTTGCGCTCTCTCTCCCCCTCTCTTTTGCGCTCTCTCTCCCCCTCTCTTTTGCGCTCTCTCTCCCCCTCTCTTTTGCGCTCTCTCCCCCTCTCTTTTGCGCTCTCTCTCCCCCTCTCTTTTGCGCTCTCTCCCCCCTCTTTTGCTCTCTCTCCCCCTGTTTTGCGCTCTCTCTCTCTCCCCCTCCCTTTTGCGCTCTCCCCCCCTCTCTTTTGGGCTCTCCCCCCCTCTCTTTTGGGCTCTCCCCCCCTCTCTTTTGCGCTCCCCCCCTCTCTTTTGCACTCTCTCTCCCCCTTTCTCTTTTGCTCTCTCTCCCCCTCTCTTTTGCGCTCTCTCCCCCTCTCTTTTGCGCTCTCTTTCCCCCTCTCTTTTGCGCTCTCTCTCCCCCCCTCTTTTGCGCTCTCTCTCCCCCCCTCTTTTGCGCTCTCAATCCCCCCCTCTTTTGTGCTCTCCCCCCCCGCTTTTGCTCTCTCTCTCCCCCCTGCTTTTGCTCTCTCTCTCCCCCCTGCTTTTGCTCTCTCTCTCCCCCCTCTTTTGCGCTCTCTCCCCCCTCTTTTGCTCTCTATCCCCCCTCTCTCTCCCCCCCTCTTTTGTGCTCTCTCCCCCCCTCTTTTGCTCTCTCTCCCCCCTCTTTTGCGCTCTCTCCCCCCTCTTTTGCGCTCTCTCTCCCCCCTCTTTTGCGCTCTCTCTCTCCCCCCTCTTTTGCTCTCTCTCCCCCCTCTTTTGCTCTCTCCCCCCCTCTTTTGCTCTCTCCCCTCTCCCCCCCTCTCTCACTCCCCCCTCCCCCCCCCTCCTCTCCCCCTCTCCCCCCCCCTCCTCTCCCCCTCTCCCCCCCTCAAGTGGTGCTCACAAGCTCTTGACACATTAAATTCTACAAGCTCCCCCTTTTTTCTTTCTAAGGTGGTATTTGGGAGACGTCCCATTATTATTGAGATACATTTGTTTCTGGTGCAGATATTCAGTTCACCGTGGCTTCTTTCTCTTCACCACAACCGTCTGTCTCAAGGGCTGTTTTTTTTAAATCAGGTTCTCCTTATCTCGTAACTTGTTGGCTTGAATGCTTAGTTTTTAGACCATTTTTTCTTTTGCTGTTTCTGTCTTGGTTCGGTCCTGTCAACCATGTGACAAGGAAGTTTTGGGTGGCCTTTATATTATCTTGGTGTGTGAAGCATTGTTTTTAGCTGGCACGCTTTTAGAATTCCTTGAATTCTTCAGTATGGTTTGGATAAGGGTTTATCCATTGTTTTGTTTTGAAAGGCCAGATTTTGGTTCTTTTCAGGTGTTTTACAAGAAGATTGCTATCCATTTGCATTAAAAAAAATGGTACTGCACACCCAGGCACTCCATAAAAACAAAAAACAAAATTTATGCTCACCTGATAAATTTCTTTCTTTTGTGGTGTATCCAGTCCACGGGTTCATCCATTACTTGTGGGATACCAATACCAAAGCTTTAGGACACGGATGAAGGGAGGGACAAGGCAGGAACTTAAACGGAAGGCACCACTGCCTGCAAGACCTTTCTCCCAAAAATAGCCTCCGAGGAAGCAAAAGTATCAAATTTGTAGAATTTAGAAAAAGTATGAAGCGAAGACCAAGTCGCCGCCTTACAAATCTGTTCAACAGAGGCCTCATTTTTAAAAGCCCATGTGGAAGCTACCGCTCTAGTGGAATGAGCTGTAATTCTTTCAGGAGGCTGCTGGCCAGCAGTCTCATAAGCTAAACGGATTATGCTTCTCAGCCAAAAAGAAAGAGAAGATGCCGAAGCCTTTTGGCCTCTCCTCTGTCCAGAGTAGACAACAAACAATGCAGATGTTTGACGAAAATCTTTAGTAGCTTGTAAATAAAACTTTAAAGCATGAACCACGTCAAGATTGTGTAATAGACGTTCCTTCTTTGAAGAAGGATTAGGACACAGTGACGGAACAACAATCTCCTGATTGATATTCTTATTAGATACCACCTTAGGAAGAAACCCAGGTTTGGTACGCAAAACTACCTTATCTGCATGGAAGATCAGATAAGGGGAATCACACTGTAAGGCAGATAACTCTGAAACTCTTCGAGCCGAAGAGAAAGCTACCAAAAACAGAACTTTCCAAGATAAAAGCTTGATATCTATGGAATGCAGAGGTTCAAACGGAACCCCTTGAAGAACTTTAAGAACTAAATATAAACTCCATGGCGGAGCAACAGGTTTAAACACAGGCTTGATTCTAACTAAAGCCTGACAAAACGCCTGAACGTCTGGAACATCTGCCAGACGCTTGTGCAGAAGAATAGACAGAGTAGAAATCTGTCCCTTTAAGGAACTAGCTGACAATCCCTTCTCTAATCCTTCTTGGAGAAAGGATAATATCCTAGGAATCCTGACCTTACTCCATGAGTAACCCTTGGATTCACACCAATGAAGATATTTACACCATATGTTATGATAGATTTTCCTGGTGACAGGCTTTCGAGCCTGAATCAAGGTATCAATGACCGACTCGGAGAAACCACGTTTTGATAAAATCAAGCGTTCAGTCTCCAAGCAGTCAGCCGCAGAGAAATTAGATTTGGATGTTTGAATGGGCCTTGGAGTAGAAGGTCCTGCCTCAGCGGCAGAGTCCATGGTGGAAAGGATGACATGTCCACCAGATCTGCATACCAAGTCCTGCGTGGCCACTCAGGTGCTATCAAAATCACCAAAGCTCTCTCCTGCTTGATCTTGGCAATCAGACGAGGGAGGAGAGGAAATGGTGGGAACACATAAGCCAGGCTGAAGGACCAGGGCACTGCTAGAGCATCTATCAGCGCTGCCTGGGGATCCCTTGACCTGGACCCGTAACAAGGAAGCTTGGCGTTCTGATGAGATGCCATCAGATCTAGTTCTGGTTTACCCCATAGTTGGATCAGCTGGGCAAATACCTCCGGATGGAGCTCCCACTCCCCCGGATTAAAAGTCTGCCGACTTAGAAAATCTGCCTCCCAGTTCTCTACTCCTGGGATATGGATAGCTGAAAGATGGCAAGAGTGAACCTCTGCCCATAGAATTATCTTTGAAACCTCCAACATTGCCAGGGGGCTTCTTGTTCCCCCCTGATGGTTGATATAGGCTACAGTCGTGATATTGTCCGACTGAAATCTGATGAACCTGACCGCAGCTAGTTGAGGCCAAGCCTGAAGAGCATTGAATATCGCTCTCAGTTCCAGAATGTTTATCAGAAGGAGGGCTTCCTCCCGAGTCCACAAACCCTGAGCCTTCAGGGAGTTCCAGACTGCGCCCCAGCCCAGAAGGCTGGCATCTGTCGTCACTATAGTCCACTCTGGCCTGCGGAAACTCATTCCCCTGGACAGATGGACCCGAGATAACCACCAGAGAAGAGAATCCCTGGTCTCTTGATCCAGATTTAGCAGAGGGGACAAATCTGTGTAGTCCCCATTCCACTGATTGAGCATGCAAAGTTGCAGTGGTCTGAGATGTAGGCGGGCAAACGGAACTATGTCCATTGCCGCTACCATTAGGCCGATTACTTCCATACACTGAGCCACTGACGGCTGAGAAGTGGAATGAAGAGCACGGCAGAAAGTTATAAGCTTTGATAACCTGACCTCTGTCAGAAAAATTTTCATTTCGACTGAATCCATCAGTGTTCCTAGGAAGGAAACTCTTGTGAGAGGGGAGAGAGAACTCTTTTCTTCGTTCACCTTCCACCCGTGAGACCTCAGAAAGGCCAGAACAATGTCCGTATGGGAATTGCCGATTTGAAAAGTTGACGCCTGTATCAGAATGTCGTCTAGGTAAGGAGCCACCGCTAGACGACAGTAGGGACCCTAGAACCTTCATAAAGATTCTTGGTGCCGTGGCTAGCCTGAAGGGAAGAGCCACAAACTGGTAATGCCTGTCTAGGAAGGCGAACCTGAGGAACTGATGATGATCTCTGTGAATCGGAATGTGGAGATAAGCATCCTTTAAGTCCACGGTAGTCATAAATTGACCCTCCTGGATCATAGGGAGGATGGTTCGGATAATCTCCATCTTGAAGGATGGGACTCTGAGAAATTTGTTTAGGATCTTGAGATCCAAGATTGGTCTGAAAGTTCCCTCTTTTTGGGAACTATAAACAGATTTGAATAGAAGCCCTGCCCCTGTTCCTCCTTTGGAACTGGGTGGATCACTCCCATAACCAGTAGGTCTTGAACACAACATAAGAATGCCTCTCTCTTTATCTGGTTTACAGATAATTGTGAGAGATGAAATCTCCCCTTTGGAGATGAAGCTTTGAAGTCCAGAAGATATCCCTGGGAAACAATCTCTAATGCCCAGGGATCCTGGACATCTCTTGCCCAAGCCTGGGCGAAGAGAGAAAGTCTGCCCCCTACTAGATACGGTCCCGGATCAGGGGCTACTCCTTCATGCTGTCTTAGAGGCGGGCGGCAGCAGGTTTTTTGGCCTGCTTCCCCTTGTTCCAAGCCTGGTTCGGTCTCCAGACTGGTTTGGACTGGGCGAAATTTCCCTCTTGTTTTGCATTAGAGGAAGCTGAAGCTGCGCCACTCTTGAAGTTTCGAAATGAACGAAAATTATTCTGTTTGGTCCTTAATTTATTGGACCTATCCTAAGGAAGGGCATGACCTTTTCTTCCAGTAATATCAGAAATGATCTCCTTCAGGCCCGGCCCGAATAGGGTCTGTCCTTTGAAGGGGATGTTAAGAAGCTTAGACTTTGAAGTAACGTCTGCTGACCAGGACTTAAGCCGTAGCGCCCTGGGCGCCAGAATGGCAAAACCTGAATTCTTAGTTTGGTTAGATGAAAAACGGCATCAGAAATAAAGGAATTAGCTAACTTGAGAGCTTTAATCCTGTCTAAAATATCATCTAACGGGGTCTCCACCTGTAGAGCCTCCTCAAGAGACTCAAACCAAAAAGCTGCTGCAGCAGTAACTGGGGCAATGCATGCAAGAGGCTGGAGAATAAAACCCTGATGGATAAAATTTTTCTTAAGGAGACCCTCCAATTTTTTATCCATAGGATCTAAGAAAGCACAACTGTCCTCGACGGGGATAGTTGTACGCTTAGCTAGGGTAGAGACTGCTCCCTCCACCTTAGGGACCGTCTGCCACGAGTCCCGTATGGCGGCATCTATGGGAAACATCTTTTTAAAAGCAGAAGGGGGAGAGAACGGAACACCTGGTCTATCCCATTCCTTAATAATAATTTCCGAAAACCTCTTAGGGACTGGAAAAAAAATAAAATAAATCAGTGTAAACAAGCACTGCAAAGTATTTGTCCATTTTACACAATTTCTTTGGAACTACAATGGGGTCACAATCATCCAGAGTCGCTAAAACCTCCCTGAGCAATAAGCGGAGGTGTTCAAGCTTAAATTTAAAGGCTGTCATTTCAGAATCGGACTGAAGTAACGTCTTCCCTGAATCTGAAATCTCACCCTCAGATAGCAAATCCCTTGCCACGGCTTCGGAGCATTGTGAGGGTATATTGGACATAGCTCTACTAAAGCGTCAGAAAGCTCTGTATTTGTTCTAGCCCCAGAGCTGTCTCGCTTTCCTTGTAACCCTGGCAGTTTGGAAAATACCTCTGTGAGGGTATGATTCATAACTGCCGCCTTGTCTTGTAAGGTAAACGCATTGGACGCGCTAGATGTACTTGGCGCCACTTGAGCGGGAGTTATAGGTTCTGACACGTGGGGAGAGCTAGATGGCATAACCTCCCTTTTGTCAGTCTGAGAAACCTCTGGTGATAAATCTTTAAATGCCATAATATGGTCTTTATAAGTTATAGAAATTTCAGTACATTTGGTACACATTCTAAGAGGGGGTTCCACAATGGCTTCTAAACATATTGAACAAGGAGTTTCCTCTATGTCAGACATGTTTAACAGACTAGTAATGAGACCAGCAAGCTTGTAAAACACTTTAATAAATGTGAAACAGCAATTAAATAAAAACGGTACTGTGCCTTTAAGAGAAAAAAACTATCACATAAACCCTTTAGGCCCCAAACCGGATTTGAAAAACGTTAATAAACAGTTAAACACCTTGCCACAGCTCTGCTGTGGCTCCTACCTGCCCTCAAATACGATTTAGGAAAGGAATAAGCCCTCTATAGTGGTCCTCAGATGCCAGAGGACTCCTTTAGGGAAGCTGGATGTCTCAGTCTGAATATGAACTGTGCATCTAGAGCGCGAAAATAGGCCCCTCCCACCATGCACTCGATGTCAGAGGGCCTTAAGAAAATACTCCTAGGAGTATCTGACTAGCCATGTGGAAACTAGGCCCCAAAAAAAATGATTTATCACCCTCAGAAAAAACGTTTTTTCTATATAACATCTCTCTAGAAATAAATATACTGAACATACCTCAAAGCAGGTAATCTGCAAACAGTTCCCCCAACTGAAGTCTTTCCCATACTCTTCAGTTATGCGTGAGAACAGCAATGGACCTTAGTTACAAACCGCTAAGATCATCAACCTCCAGGCAGATTCTTCTTCTAAATTCTGCCTGAGAGTAAAACAGTACAACACCGGTACCGTTTAAAAATAACAAACTTTTGATTGAAGGTAAAACTACACTAAATCACCACATATCTCTTGATACTTCCTATCTTGTCGAGAGCTGCAAGAGAATGACTGGGGGTGGCAGTTAGGGGAGGAGCTATATAGACAGCTCTGCTGTGGGTGTCCTCTTGCAGCTTCCTGTTGGGAAGGAGAATATCCCACAAGTAATGGATGAACCCGTGGACTGGATACACCTTACAAGAGAAAAATGTTTATTTATTAAACATATTTAAAATCCATCACACATGGAGGGGATCTGTATAGTATGAAATTGCTATCCTTCCTGACATTCAGAGTTTTGTTCCAGCTTTAGTCAGGATCATGCCAGTGGTAAAAACACATATGCCCTATTTTGCTTCTAAGAATTTTGCAGATTGCTCTTTTTGAGCCTATGCTCTATTTGGATTCCCAGCCTTTGTCTTGGTAGGTTTTAGTTCTTTTTAGCATTAGCAAATCCAGTTTTGTCTGCTGTTTTCTATGGACCTCCTTACCTGGTTTTCCATTAGGATAAGGCGGTTTTAAGAGCCAGTTTGATTTCTTGCCTTAAGCGATTATTATTATTATTATTTTTTAAGCAATTCTTCTCATGAGTTTGTTGTTCAAACTCTTTTTTCTAAGGAGAAGCCTCTTGATGTGATGGTTGTTTTTAGGACTGATTACCTGTTTGCAGGCTACTAAATGATTGTACTTAAAGGATTACTTTCTGTTATAATTTTTAAGCTAAACAACTAACATATTAAAGTTAATAAACATTAATTAAAACCTACTGACCTATATTTTCTCCAAAACGAAGTTTCATAACGTTCTAAAAGTTATATCTTTTATCCGCCGATGATGTCACGTTTTCCTGCCCACTATTTTCAGCACTGCATGTTCAAAATACTTAAACCAATAACTTTGTGTTTAAAGCGCCATTTTGAAACCTAGGTATTGTAAACGGATTGGTACAGAGCAAAGGATACCCACGGAGTGGGTTTGGAAAACAATTAAATTTGCAGACAAGATTTCGGTTCCTGGTTTTTTTTTTTTTTTTTTTATTCTTTCATTAAGCTTTCTTGGAGGCAGCCCAGCTTCCACAAACATTTTACTGCCCATTCTACTAGGTCAGTTGCTTTTTACTGCACTTCTTAATGAGGATTCTGTTCAAATTTGCAAGGCAGCTACTTGAGTCCATTCCAGTGATGCCTAGCAAGGTAGCTTATCTTGAGGATTTGGTTTTTAAAGTTATGGTAAAACGTTAGCCAATCAAATGCCATATATGTAATCTTTGCCATTAAAAGGGTTAGTGTGTCTGTCATATGACCCTTTGAAAGCCCTTACAAGGGGTATGTAGAGAGTGGGTGAGACTGCCCTCTATATCACAGATCCGCCACAAGAGGAAATTAAAGGTACGTTACAGCCAATTGGAAACAACATGTATGCATTTCAGTTTTGAATTATACATGCATTAGCAAAAATGCTTCCAATAATAAATACACATTTGAATCGGCTGTAGTTATGTATGCACCGTGCACCAGCATTTCAAACACAGTACTTGCTCAGAGAGCCTAAAGTGCTTGAACCATCTGGCAATGATTCAATGTGTTAATTGCCGACATGATACAAGCCCCACTAGTGCTATGAGAAGCTGCAGTATTTAAAATGCAGGTACACTGAGAATACCTAACTATGCTTTACATGCACGTGCACAGAAATGTTAACACTAAAACAGTGATTTTTTTTTTTACTAGAATCATTTTTGCCAATACATGTTTATTGCAAATATGTTTGGGGGAGGGCAGAGGAACAGAAGATACCAAGTAGGATTATAAATCTTGTATTATATAAAATACACACACACACACTTCCTTTTTAGAAAATGATGCGGTTTTGTTTGCACACTAAGAATGTTGCAATGAAACATAATAAAGTCAGAAATTTACACTTAACAGATTTAATTATTATTTTGTCCCATCCTCATTACTCCTGGACTTCACAGCTTGGTTAGGAGTTAATTGCTTGTGGTCTCAAAACCTTTATGAAAGAAAACCAAAATTTATGCTTACCTGATAAATTTCTTTCTTTCTGCACATGGAGAGTCCACAATGTCATTCTAATTACTAGTGGGCTATTCAACTCCTGGCCAGCAGGAGGAAGCAAAGAGCACCCCAGCAAAGCGGTTACATGTAACTGCCTTACCCATAACCTCCAGTCATTCACCTGAAGGAAATAGAAAAAGGAAGAAACACAAGGGTGAAAAGGTGCCTGAGGTTTACTCAAAAAACCTGCCGAATTAGAAGAAAAAAAGAGGGTGGGGTCGTGGACTCACCATGTGCAGAAAGAAAGAAATTTATCATCAGGTAAGCATAAATTTAGTTTTTCTTTCCTATGGCATGAAGAGTCCACAACGTCATTCTAATTACTAGTGGGAACCAATATCCAAGCTAGAGGGCACGGAATGAACAGGGAGGGAGACAAAAGGCAGGAGGACCTAAACAGAAGGCACCACCGCTTGAAGAACCTTTCTCCCAAAAGAAGCCTCAGCTGAGGCAAAAGTATCAAATTTGTAGAATTTGGAAAAAGTATGCAAAGAGGACCATGCTGCCACCTTGCAAATCTGTTCCACAGAAGCTTCATTTTAAAACCCATGAAGAGTAGACAGCCCTAGTGGAAAGAGCCGTAATTCTCTCAGGAGGCTGCTATCCAGCAGTCTCATAGGCCAAACGAATCAAACTTCTCAACCAGAGAGACAATAGTAGAAGTGGTCTTCTGACCCATAAGCTTTCCAGAGAAAACAACAAACAGGGCAGAAGATTGCCAAATAATCTTTAGTATCTTGTAAATAAAATTTTAGAGCCCCCACAACATCCAATTATGCAAGAGACATTCCTTTTGAGAAGGATTAGGACAAAAAACTAAATTTATGCTTACCTGATAAATTGATTTCTTCTAGGGTAAGACGAGTCCACGGATTCATCCTTTACTTGTGGGATAAAGTCCTCCTGCTAACAGGAAGTGGCAAAGAGCACCACAGCAGAGCTGTCTATATAGCTCCTCCCTTAGCTCCACCCCCCAGTCATTCGACCGAAGGTACAGGAAGAAAAAGGAGAAACTACAAGGTGCAGAGGTGACTGAAGTTGAAATAAAAAAAATATAATCTGTCTTAAAATGACAGGGCGGGCCGTAGACTCGTCTTACCATAGAAGAAATCAATTTATCAGGTAAGCATAAATTTAGTTTTCTTCTATAAAGCTAAGACGAGTCCACGGATTCATCCTTTACTTGTGGAATACAATACCAAAGCTACAGGACACGGATGAACGGGAGGGACAAGTCAGATGGTTAAACAGAAGGCACCACTGCTTGAAGAACTTTCTCCCAAAAATAGCCTCCGAAGAAGCAAAGGTATCAAATTTGTAAAATTTGGAAAAGGTATGAAGCAAAGACCAAGTCGCAGCCTTACAAATCTGTTCAACAGAAGCATCATTTTTAAAAGCCCATGTGGAAGCCACCGCTCTAGTAGAGTGAGCTGTAATTCTTTCAGGAGGCTGCTGTCCAGCAGTCTCGTATGCCAAACGGATGATGCTTTTCAGCCAAAATGCAAGAGAGGTAGCCGTAGCTTTTTGACCTCTACGTTTTCCAGAATAGACAACAAACAAAGAAGATGTTTGACGGAAATCTTTGGTCGCTTGCAAGTAAAACTTTAAAGCACGAACCACGTCCAAGTTGTGCAGCAGACGCTCCTTCTTAGAGGAAGGATTAGGACACAGAGAAGGAACCACAATTTCTTGATTAATATTCTTATTAGTAACAACCTTAGGAAGGAATCCAGGTTTGGTACAAGATAAGGCGAGTCGCATTGCAATGCAGATAGTTCAGAAACTCTTCGAGCCGAAGAGATAGCAACTAAAAACAGAACTTTTCAAGATAGAAGCTTAATATCTATGGAATGCATAGGTTCAAACGGAACCCCTTGAAGAACCTTAAGAACTAAATTAAAACTCCATGGCGGAACAACAGGTGTAAACACAGGCTTGATTCTAACTAAAGCCTGACAGAACGACTGAACGTCTGGAACATCTGCCAGACGTTTGTGCAATAAAATTGATAAAGCAGATAACTGTCCCTTTAAGGAACTAGCTCATAGCCCCTTCTCCAATCCTTCTTGGACAAAGGACAAAATCCTAGGAATCCTGATCTTACTCCATGAGTAGCCTTTGCATTCGTACCAATAAAGATATTTACGCCATATCTTATGATAAATTTTCCTGGTGACAGGCTTTCGAGTCTGAATCAAGGTATCTATGACCGACTCATAGAACCCCCACTTGGATAAGATCAAGCGTTCAATCTCCAAGCAGTCAGTTGCAGAGACACTAGATTTGGATGCTGGAACGGACCTTGAATCAGAAGGTCCTGTCTCAATGGCAGGGTCCATGGTGGAAGAGATGACATGTCCACCAGGTCTGCATACCAAGTCCTGCGTGGCCACGCAGGTGCTATCAAAATCACCGAAGCTCTCTGTTTGATTCTGGCAAACGAGGAAGGAGAGGAAAAGGTGGAAACACATAAGCCAGGTTGAACAAACAGGGTACTGCTAGAGCATCTATCAGTACTGCCTGAGGATCCCTTGACCTGGACCCGTAACAAGGAAGTTTGGCATTCTGACGAGATGCCATCAGATGCAATTCTGGTGTGCCCCATTGCTGAATCAATTGTGCAAACATCTCCGGATGGAGTTCCCACTCCCCCGGATAAAAAGTCTGACGACTTAGAAAATCCGCTTCCCAGTTCTCCACTCCTGGGATATAGATTGCTGATAGATGGCAAGAGTGAGTCTCTGCCCACTGAATTATTTTGGTAACCTCTATCATCGCTAGAGAACTCTTTGTTCCACCCTGATGATTGATATATGCTACAGTCGTGATATTGTCCGACTGGAATCTTATTAATCTGGCCGACGCCAGCTGAGGCCACGCCTGAAGCGCGTTGAATATCGCTCTCAGTTCTAGAATATTTATCGGGAGGAGAGCCTCCTCCTGAGTCCACAATCCCTGTGCTTTCAGGGAATTCCAGACTGCACCCCAGCCCAATAGGCTGGCATCCGTCGTCACTATGACCCACGCTGGCCTGCGGAAACACATTCCCTTGGACAGATGATCCTGTGACAACCACCAAAGAAGAGTCTCTGGTCTCTTGATCCAGATTTATCTGAGGAGATAAATCTGCATAATCCCCATTCCACTGTTTGAGCATGCAAAGTTGCAGTGGTCTGAGATGCAAGCGAGCAAACGGAACTATGTCCATTGCCGCTACCATTAAGCCGATTACCTCCATACACTGAGCCACTGACGGGTGAGGAATGGAATGAAGAGCTTGGCAGATGGATAAAATTTTTGATTTCCTGACCTATGTCAGAAAAATGTTCATGTCCACTGAATCTATCAGAGTTCCCAGGAAAGGAGGGAGAATAGTGGGATAAGTGAACTCTTTTTTACGTTCACCTTCCACCTGTGAGATCTTAGAAAAGCCAACACTATGTCCGTGTGAGACTTGGCTAATTGGAAAGTTGACGCCTGGATTAATATATCGTCCAGATAAGGTGCCACAGCTATGCCCCGCGGCCTTAGAACCGCCAGAAGGGACCCTAGCACCTTTGTGAAAATTCTGGGAGCCGTGGCCAACCCGAAGGGAAGAGCCACAAACTGGTAATGCTTGTCCAGAAAGGCGAATCTGAGGAACTGGTGATGATCTTTGTGGATAGGAATGTGTAGACACACATCCTGTAAGTCCACGGTGGTCATATATTGACCCTCCTGGATCATTGGCAAAATAGTCAGAATGGTCTCCATCTTGAAGGATGGGACTCTGAGGAATTTGTTTAGGATCTTGAGATCCAAAATTGGTCTGAAGGTTCCCTCTTTTTTGGGAACCACAAACAGATTGGAGTAGAACCCTTGCCCCTGTTCTGTTTCCGGAGCTGGGCATATCACTCCCATGGTATATAGGTCTTCTACACAGCGTAAGAACGCCTCTCTTTTTGTCTGGTTTACAGACAATTGAGAAAGATGCAATCTCCCCCTTGGGGGAGAATCTTTGAAATCTAGAAGATACCCCTGGGTTACTATTTCTAAAGCCCAGGAGTCCTGAATGTCTCTTGCCCAAGCCTGAGCGAAGAGAAAAAGTCTGCCCCCTACTAGATCCGATCCCGGATCGGGGGCTAACCCTTCATGCTGTCTTGGTGGCAGCAGCTGGCTTCTTGGCCTGTTTACCCTTGTTTCAAGTCTGGTTAGGTCTCCAGACTGACTTGGATTGAGCAAAATTCCCCTCTTGCTTTGCGGCAGGGGAAGAGGTAGAGGGACCACCTCTGAAGTTTCGAAAGGAACGAAAATTATTTTGTTTGGTCCTCATCTTATTCGTCTTATCCTGAGGAAGGGCATGGCCTTTCCCTCCAGTGATGTCTGAAATGATTTCTTTCAGTTCAGGCCCGAATAGGGTCTTACCCTTGAAAGGGATAGCTAAAAGCTTAGCTTTTGATGACACATCAGCAGACCAGGACTTAAGCCATAACGCTCTATGCGCTAAAATGGCAAAACCTGAATTCTTTGCCGCTAATTTAGCCAATTTAAAAGCGGCATCTGTAACAAAAGAATTAGCTAGCTTGAGAGCCCTAATTCTATCCAGAATATCATCTAATGGGGTCTCAACCTGAAGAGCCTCTTCCAGAGCCTCGAACCAAAAGGACGCTGCAGTAGTTACAGGAACAATGCACGCTATAGGTTGGAGAAGAAAACCTTGATGAACAAATATTTTCTTCAGAAGACCCTCTAATTTTTTATCCATAGGATTTTTGAAAGCACAACTGTCCTCAATAGGTATAGTTGTACGCTTAGCCAGGGTAGAAATAGCTCCCTCCACCTTAGGGAGGGTCTGCCACAAGTCCTGCATGGCATCTGATATGGGAAACATTTTCTTAAAAGTAGGAGGGGGAGCGAACGGAATACCTGGTCTATCCCACTCCTTAGTAACAATTTCCGAAATCCTCTTAGGGACCGGAAAAACATCAGTGTAGGCAGGAACCTCTAGGAATCTGTCCATTTTACACAATTTCTCTGGAACTACAATAGGGTCACAATCATCCAGAGTCTCTAAAACCTCCCTGAGCAGTAAGCGGAGGTATTCTAGTTTAAATTTAAAAGCCGTCATATTGGAATCTGTCTGAGGGAACATATTTCCTGAATCAGAAATCTCTCCCTCAGCCAGCAAATCCCTCACTTCAGAACATTGTGAGGGTACATCAGATATGGCTAATAAAGCGTCAGAGGGCTCAGCTTTTGTTCTCACACCAGACCTACTGCGCTTCCCCTGCAACCCAGGCAGCTTAGATAAAACCTCTGTGAGGGTAGTATTCATAACTGCGGCCATATCTTGCAGGGTGAAAGAATTAGACGCACTAGAAGTACTTGGCGTCGCTTGTGCGGGCGTTAACGGTTGTGACACTTGGGGAGATTTAGATGTCAAAACCTGATTCTCTTCCGATTGAGAATCATCCTGTGACATACTTTTAGTAGCTAAAATATGTTCTTTACAATTTATTGACCTTTCAGTGCATGAGGGACACATTAAGTGGAGGTTCCACAATGGCTTCTAAACATATTTAACATTGACTTTCCTCAATGTCAGACATGTTGAACAGGCTAGTAATGACTACAAACAAGCATGAAAACACTTTATTTAGTGCAAAAAATTATCTTAAAAAACGGTACTGCGCCTTTAAGAGAAAAAAAGCATACACGTTCTGCAAAACAGCCTAAATATGCACCAAATTTTTCAAAATTTTGTATGTAGACACAATATAGGTAGTTAAGATTGCCCCACAAAATGTTTTAACATTTAACCCCTTAATTTGCAAACCGTATCGAAAATAGGC
Source organism: Bombina bombina (assembly GCF_027579735.1). NCBI lineage: Eukaryota > Metazoa > Chordata > Amphibia > Anura > Bombinatoridae > Bombina > Bombina bombina. Next base: position 1,354,639,114 of record NC_069500.1, read on the forward strand.
CCAGATCCGGAAAAAAACACCCTCAGCACCTTGCCACAGCCCTGCTGTGTCCCTACCTGTCCTCAGGGATCGAAAATGTGGGGTAAAAGCTTCGATTTGGCCCAAAATATACACCAGGGCTATCAGAAGTTAGAGCTTGCTGCGAACAACTAACTGCGCATCTGAGGCGCGAAAATAGGCTCCGCCCATCTCACTCAATGTCTCCACAGACTGAAAGAACCGCACCAGAGCGGTTATAACTAGCCATGTGGGTTCTGAGACCCAAAAGTTAAGCCATGTGTGCCCTCAATAAAGTTGCCCAAAACGTTATTGCCCACAAAAACGTTAAAGCACTCCCAAATCAAAAAAACGTTTACTCACAAACATTTGCAATTCAGTGTCAACCATATTGTAATTGGCCCCATATGCAAGCTAAGTAATGCCTTTCTTTTAGCTCTAGGATTACTGCTTACCCTTACCATCCTGGGTATAATGTCAGCCTTTCTGAAATACACAGTCTCTCCAGAAAAATATGACTGAACATACCTCACTGTTGCATAGCATGAAACCGTTCCTCACACTGAAGTTTCCTGTACTCCTCAGCCTCTGTGGGAACAGCAATGGATCTTAGTTACAAATGCTAAGATCATCATCCTCCAGGCAGCAGTCTTCATCCATCTGCTGCCTGAGAGTAAATAGTACACACCGGTACCATTTAAAATAACAAACTCTTGCTTGAAGAAATTAAAACTAATATTTTATCACCTCTTTCACTTTACCCTTCCTAGTACTTAGAGTAGGCAAAGAGAATGACGGGGGGGTGGAGCTAAGGGAGGAGCTATATAGACAGCTCTGCTGTGGTGCTCTTTGCCACTTCCTGTTAGCAGGAGGACTATATCCCACAAGTAAAGGATGAATCCGTGGACTCGTCTTACCTTTATAGAAGAAAAGAAGGATCTGATACCACCTTCGGGAGAAACCCCAATTTAGTACTAAGGACCGCCTTATCTGCATTAAAAATAAGGAATGGATAATCACACTGCAGAGCTGAAGTTCAGGGACTCTGCGAGCGGAAGAAAAAGAAATTAGAAACAAAACCTTCCAAGATAATAATCCTATATTAAAAGCATGCATCGGCTCAAACAGAGCCTGCTGCAAAAACTCTAAGAACTAGGTTAAGGCTCCAAGGAGGAGCAACAGGTTTAAACACAGGCCTGATTCTAACCAGGGCCTGAACAATCTGGTAAGTCTGCTAGACGTTTGTGCAAAAGGATAGATATAAAGCAGAATCTCACCCTTCAGAATACTGACCAACAAAAACCTCTCTCTAGGCCATCTTGAAGAAAATACAAAATCCGGGAATTGTCACGCAGCTCCAGGAAAATCCCTTAGATTCACACCAATAAAGCTATTAACGCCATACCTTATGGTAAATCTTGCTAGTAACAGGTTTGTGAGCCTGAAGCATAGTATCAATGACCGCTTCAGAAAAACCACGTCTAGACAGAACTAGGTGTTCAATCTCAAGTCAGTCATCTTCAGAAAATCCAGGCTTAAATTGAGGAGAAACCCCCGAATTAGAAGTTCCTTCCTCAGCGGTAACGTCCAAGAAGTTAGAGATGACATCCTTACTAGATCTGCGAACCAGATCCTGGGAGGCTATGCAGGAGCTTTTAGGATCACCAATGCCCTCTCCTGTTAGATACAAGCGATGACTCGTAGGAGAGTAAAACGGAGGAAACAGATATGACAGAGAGAAAATCCAAGGAACCACTAGAGCATCTATCACAGCGGCCTGATGATCTCTGGACCTTAAACCGTACATTTGGAGCTTAGCGTTTTGACGAGACGCCATCAGAATTTACTCTGAAACCCCCCACCTGAGGGTTATCTGAGAGAACACTTCCAGATAGAGAGCCCACTCCCCGGGGGATGAAAGGACTATCTGCTCAGAAAATCTGCCTCCCAATTGTCCACTCTTGGAATGTTGATGGCAGATAGGAGACAATCGTGAGTTTCCGCCCACTGCAGAATGCAAGTCACCTCCTTCATAGCCAAGGAACTCAGAGTTCCTCCCTGGTGGTTGATGCAAGTCACTGAGGTGATTTTGTCCGACTAGAATCTGATAAACCGGACTAAAGATAATTGAGGCCACGCTGACAGGGTATTGAAGATTGCTTCAAGTCCAAGATGTTTATGGGAAGACTTTTCCCCGAGACCACAGGCCCTGAGCCTTCAGAGAAAACTAAAACAGCTCCCCAGCCTGACGTCCATAGTCACAATCCCTCAGGAAGATCTCAGGAAGCAAGTGCCCCGAGACAGATATTCCTGTGACATCCACCACGAGAGTCTTGTTAGGGGGTGTGACGAACCAAGGTTATCCAACCCTGCGCCAGTCACTTATTTGGCACAGAAAGGGTTATCAGCCCCCTTTTCTGTCACCAAAAGGTCACAATCTAGCCACACCAGGCAAGCTTGTGATTCAGTTTAGTGGGTGCAAGAGTTAACCGCACTCCCTTAATCTGTACTAGACGTAAGAGAAATGCCCAACACTCCCTTTTAATGCCACCCACAATAAACTATCAATCCTATAGCTCAAATACTGTCACAACTTAAAATTTATTAAAGGGAAAATCCTAAGGAAAAACCCAGACTCTACACATTAACTCTAGAAATACAATTTAGCGGAAAATAACCTAAATTATACAGTTCTAATATTCCAGTCTCTTTCAGTAACGTGGTTCAATTATTAGACAAAGGCCAAACTTAATAAAGGAATTATTTATTATGCCAAAAATATTATGCACAATGCATTATTAATAAAAAGTTGTTACAAATAAAATTACACACGCAAACAGTGTTTTAAAATAAAAAGGAGAAAAACAGAATTGAATACTTTACTAGCTTCAAGCTCTGTGCCCGGGGATGGCAGGAAAATGATGGCTCCTTACTTCTGTACAGCAGATCCCCTTGTAAGAATGACAATCTTATTGTTAAAAAATAAGATTCTTAAACCTACTTTTCAGAGATCAGGTTGCTTAACCACACCCTCCTGGGCGGGCTAAGAAACCCCCCTGTCTTTATGACCTTCAATAGACTAATTTCTTGCCTGAAATTATACAATCCAGTATAATTTCTGCTAGGTAAGAAATTTATATATTTACATATCTAGAACCTTTTTTTTTTTTGTAATATTTTTTTTATTGAGGTTTTACAGGAAAAAGAAACATAACAGAAATTGCCTGTGTGCATCATAAATGAAAAATACAGCGAGAATTGAACATAATTTTTCAAAAATTATACAGTATGCAATAAGTAGGCTAATGGAACCTCGTTTTTATAATAAGTAATATAAATGACTAACCAGTTAGCAACAAACTCTCAGGCCATACAGCCACTAAGGATATAGAGAATAAAACTGGTAGATAGGTAAGTAGCTTTAGAGTATGGGGGGGGGGATATTCAGCGGATAAGCACCGCTAGTCAAACATGGGGGTGTGTGTGTGGGGGGGGGAGGAGCCTTGTATAAGTTCTTGGAGGTGTCTACAAGCAGTATCTTTGTTACTAGCTACTGCGAAATACATCATTAGTACTTGTCATCTGGGGACACTGTATTAGTCTCATTGTTCTAATAAGTAGGAGATGGCTACTTAAGGTCAAAGTCTCTATTAAGGAGATGACTAGATTAACTAGTGGTATGACTATTTTACAAGTAGCTAATGGTATTGACAAATACTTGTGTATCTTGGAGCAGAAGTCCAGAAATATACAGGGGGTAAAGTTATATTTGGGTGTGCGTACATAATAAACCTGCGTTTCCGCCCTGTATTACGATATATATCTTTAAACTTAGTAGAGACAGCAATAGACAGAACTATTATTTATAGTAGACCAAAAGGACAGCCCAGACACAAAACTAGGAAGGAGAGGGCTAGCAACATGTCGAAATAATCATCGCTTATGTGGTTCAGATCTACTCTATTCTAACAATTGAGTGACATAAGAGAGTCTCAAAATATAAAGGTTAAGTAGTACCTCTTCAAAATGTTAGGAATCCTAATTTTTTTTAATCATAATAGAAAAAGCAATACAACATCCCTATGTGTTGTGAGTAAACTGTTGTTCAGAGACTGTTAACCATGGTTCAAAAGTCCGTGCAGAGCTCTATGTACATGTGAAGGTTTACAGTAGTAATTAAAGCTTAAGTCCAGTAAGCCACTCGGACATAAAGAGGTGCATATATAGATGTACAGTTACTTTTACTTTTGAGCCCAAATCTAATAATGGGAACTGAGCCTGCTACCATTAAGGGCTAAAGTGCCGCCTGGTATTGGTTGTTATTGTTTAAGCTTAAAAGGGCAGCCAAAGAAGACCATAGCTGTCATGTAACTATAAATAGGGCAATGGGCAATGTAACCAATGTGGTAATGAGTAAACTGAGCTAGTGGGTATCCCCACGGGCCCATCTCTTCCCAGCTGAAAAATTATAGACTTTATAGTGTTATGTGCCTGCTTACAGATCTTGATATTTAGGCAGCAGGAAGATTAACAAACACATAATTTCCCTAGATAAAACAAACTAATTGTAGTCTGATAGAGGATAACACATTTATGTAACAGAGTTGGAGTACTGACTGCTAAATAGTATAGAATAAGATAAGGCCAGTGTGGGCAGACTAAATTATAAGCTTGCAATGTTATATGAACACAGGTTTCAAGACCATAGTAAGTAGGAGAGCAAACATCATTACATTTGTACATTTGAGCAGGCAAGCTTGAACAAATATATAACTATTACATAACAGGGCATACATAGTGAGTTTGGGAATGTAAATCCAACTTCTGAGGGTGCAGAAGTGTAATAAAAGTAGATATCGAATTTTATGAGTGAACAAGAAAAAATAGTCAACAACAAAGTAATATAGCAGAACGTTCTACTGAGCCTAATTCAGTCAATAAACAGCATTGAGCAACATCTATTAGTTATTCGTCTGATTAGCCAAGTTCTGACCCAAGTATGAAAAGTAATAAGCTTCCTCAGATTACCCTATTCCAGAGCGGCAGCTACTTTGGATAAATTTCTGAGAAGCAGTGTGAATGGCCATAACAACATAAGCAAATAGCTAAAGCAATATAATTTATGAAAGAAAAGCCCATGTTAGTAGTGGGAAGGGACATATAATTAGCTTGCAACATATAAAATGGGACCATTGTCAAAACATCTGAGAATCAATGTTATGGCTATAACAGTAGTCTTGTGTGAGGAACAAATTACGTATATAATAGAAGTATAATGTAGTGAAAGTCTAAAATAAGCTAGCCAGGTTATGAGTCAATGCATTGTAACCGTTATCAGGCTTATGGTCCTAGACTTTAGTAGGACTTATGTATTTACCCAATGCCAGTTTTAAATCCACGCAGAGACGGTGAAGACAACAAGTGGGCTAATCGATGTAAGCACTGCATTAAGGCCATTTGCGAAAGTGAACTGAGAGAGTCCCTGGCTATCAGGACACAGCAGTTAAATGACCCCTTTACGGCATATTTTATCTTGCAGCTCCTGATGCGATACTGAGCTCCTCTGTTTTCTCGCAGATCATCTAGTGTTTGAACTGCGGCCCCTAACTTCTTAAATGTCTTGTTATCTCCTATTAAAATGCTGATCTCACCATCCTGAATTTTGGGTTTACCGGTGCCCCTGGTCTGTGCACTTGGGTCATATCTTTCTGTCATACTGAGCTCTCTGAGCCGTCGCGCAGCTGCGTCTTGGGTTGATTGGGTTGATTCCACTTCCACCGCAGTAGCCCATGATAAGTAGTTCTGCACTTGCACCGCTGAATGCAATGTACCCTCTATTTCTGAGGCAGTGGGCTGCAGAGAACTATACTGTTCACAGTAATCCAATATGTCCGGTGTACTAGGCTCAGTATTCCGTTCGACCGCACATCTTTTTTTCCCCCTCTAGGTTTTGAGGTGTGTCTCCGCTGTGGTGCGGTATACTGTGGGCGCAGAGTCAATCAGTTTCCTCTGTCCCACATGGTATCGATGTGTCTCCGCTTAGGCCCACTGCTTCTCTTAGGTCTGCAATGAGAGCTTGGTGATGGGCTTCCATAGAGATTAGTAAGTTGCAAAGTGCTAATATAATTTGCCTCTCCATTAGTTGACTTGAGTCCACGATCGTGAGTGAGAAAAGAAAGGTAATTCTGATGATAGCCACAGTACCTAGATGCTTCAGAAAATGGCGGCTTACTCCATGCCGTTATCCCCTCAGGCCAGAAAGATTCCTGTACTATTGAGACGTCCAACAAACCAACTGGGTAACTTATATCAGTTGCTTAACCTTCTGGAGTTTTAGTAAGGAAGGAATTACAGTTTAGGATTCTATTTCATATGTCATATAATGATTTATTTGATCCTACAGCAGGAGCTCAAGAAAGAGGCGTCTTGCTGCTTCGGCTGTAGGCTCCGCCCCCCCTATCTAGAACCTTTTAGTTTTATTGGGAGAATCGGTTTGATATCAAATATGCCATAGGTTGTCATATTTACCTTCCTTTAGGTTATAACAGTTTTAACCCACATATGTACATAATATACCAATGTCCTGTCAGTGACCTGGTCAGTTTTTGTAATGAAGGGCCTGTTTTGCATCAGGCATTCTATTGACAGCTTAAGCCATAAACTTTATCCTGTGTATCTCTGTGACTAAGAGCTTCAGTGACTTTATGACTCAATGCATACACACTAACATTTGGTGGGCTATTTAGGAAATAGGCCTGGCAGTTCAAAGAAAACACAAGTTACAATTCTTCTTGACAACAAATAACTGTTTTGGAGTTCAAGCTACACAAAGTTAACTCCTTAGCAGCTGAATCCTGAGATATTCGTGACACCTCCCCCAATAAGAGACGCAAAAGGGGGTGGCTACTAGCCACTCCCGATGCGTATCAAAAGGAGCTTCCCCTTGCGGTGAGAACACCATTGCCAGACAGATTGCACCTAGCAGTTTTGGCAGCAGGATACCCTCCTTTTAAAAGTGACACACTAGTTGCTCTACCAAACCGATTGAATATATTGCAGGGCCCCTCCCATGCAGCCTCTAGTTTGTTCTGTCTCATGGGCGTGAGTACAAGAACATTATGGACCATCTCACACACTCCCTCTCTGGCAGTAAACTCCTGCAACTGTTTTTGTGCGAATATGGCATCTCTGGGTTTTGCAGGTACCTCCCCCAATAAAGTTTGCATCTTATCCATGAATAACACATCATCCCCTGTTACAGAGGTGCCTGTGAAACCTAGTGTCTTGCTACCTATGGTGTGCTCTCTAAACATATTGTGTGCTGTCAGTTGCTGCTTAACTACCATAGGCTCTTGCCCTCCCACTGGAGTAGTATTCCTGTACTCCTGCACTCTGTTATGGTTGGTAGGGGGTTGACTAACTGCCCCCCTCCTCCTCACTGTGGGTTCTAACTGCTGAGCCTGCTGGGGACACTGATGCTGCACATCTATCAGTGTATTTGCTGAATGGCACTGTGGGGCTGTGTAAATACACTTCTCTGTACTCCTCCCCCCTGTGCCTGCAGTCTGTGTCAGTCTCTGTCCCCTAGCCTGTGCAGTCTGTTTATAGGTCACAGCTGAGGTTACTGGGATCTCTGTCACCCACAATCTTTCACACTCACTCTGGGGGTCCCTCAAAGAGTATCCTGTACCCTCCTCCCCCACACACGCTGAAATCTGTGGCTTTGCTGTTTCTGTCATAGAGTGGGCTAGTTTGCCCCCCTGCTCTCTCTCACAGTCAGTCTGCCACTTTGCATAATCACACAGAATCTGGGATCCTTTTGACACTGGTGCAGACAAGCACACATCTTCCTTCTGCCATTTATCACAACTATTGTGTCTTTTCACAGGGTACAGAATTGTCCCTGGCAGAGACTGGCACACATCATCCAGCGGCCCAGTCATCAAGTCATTCTCTCCCCCGTCAATCTCACCTCCTTCTATAGAATCCACTGATTCAATCACAGGCAGACACGCACCCCTCATCTGCCTTCTCTCACAGACAAGTTCTTCCCGTACAGCTAAACTTGGTTCAGGCACAGACAGACCCACACAGTCTATCTGCCTTTCTCCCCCATCAGTCTCACCCTGTACAGCTAATGGTAATTCTGCCGATACTGCTGGTTTAAGTACAGGAAGACACACACCGTCTGTCGTTCTCCCCAGTCAGTATCTCCTCTTACAGATTCACCTCTCAGCACAGACATCCCCAGTTCAGGCACAGCCCTGCGCACACATGCACTCTGTCCTCCCTCCTGGTCATAATGTCTCTGAGCATTTTTACACACAGCCCTTTCCACATAAGGGTCTGCAACTAATGTCACCAGGTCACATGTAGCATTGTCAGGCACATAAAGAGATAACAATCTACCCAAATCAGTACCCAGTAAGACATCATTAGGAATATTTTCAGATACCCCCACATTTCTTAAACCTCTCCCCAATCAAGATATACACGTGCCATAGGCACTGCAAGTTTCATTCCCCCAATCCCTTTAACTGCTAGAGTCTTTCCAGGGATAATGTTCTCAGAGTTCACTAGCTTTGGACGCACCATAGTCACTTCTGCACCTGTGTCCCTTAGCCCTAAGGTTACCTTATCTCCAACAGTCACAGGTTGCAATTTCTCATGGTTGTTTTCCTCTGGACAGGTAACAAACAAAACAGATGCTGGTACTTCTGAGGGATTACTCCCTCCAGCTGATTGCCCCAAGTTAATCCTCTCTGGGCAAGTGGAGCTGATGTGGCCCACTTTGTTGCAAACAAAACATCTGCGGGTATCCCCCTGCCCAGATGTAGCACTCACTCCTCCTTTCCCAGAGGGAGCAGACACACTGGATAAAGGCACAGCAGGTTTTGTGAAGGGGGGTCGTGCAGCAGATCCTTTACAGGTGGATCCCCCCTTAGAAAAGGATTTCCTCCCATTCTCTGGAGACCTGTTAGCTGTGTAAAAATAAGCCAGCTCGCCAGCTTCCAATGCGGTTATGGGCTTCCGATCTAAAATCCATTCTTGAACTCCGGCTGGACACAGCTGCATAAATTGCTCCTTCACAATCAAATCTTCCAGCTCCTCCATAGTGGCAACTTTTAATCCTCTGACCCACTGTTTAAAGGCTGTCCTCAAGTTCCCAACAGCTGTAATATAGCTCTCTGACAAACCTTTCTGCAGAGAACGGAATTTTTTCCTGTACACCTCAGGAGTAAGATTGTATCTCCTCTGTAGTGCAGCTTTAATGGAATCATAGTCCTGATCAAACTCTGGGGGTAGTTCAGCAAATGCCTCCAGTGCAGGACCTTTCAGGCCAGGGGTAAGGTACTTGGCCCACTGCTCCATTGGCAACTGGAACTGTCTGCAAACTTTCTCAAAGCTACGCAGGAATACATCCACATCTCCATCTTTCTCCAGGGTGGCAAAATTCTCTGCACGCACTCTGGGAGCAGGGGGGTCTCTAGGTTCACTAACAACAGGTGAGACCATCCCTCTCTCCAACCGTGCAAGCTGTAGCTGATCCTCTCTCTCCGCCTGTCGTTCAGCAGCCTGTCTTTCATAAAACATTGTAATCAGTTCCATGCGCAAACTTGCATCCACTGAGCCCATATGTTTAAGAACAGTTTGCAAATACCAGTCCAATGGATCCGCAGATCCTGATGAATCACCGCCCACAGCTGCAGACATCTCTCCTGGGACTTCAACTGGTGTGATTTGGCTGTTATCATATTCAACAAGAGCTTGTATTAGTAAATCTTTGTTCTTTGAACGTATTGGAATATCCCGCTCCTGACATAGGAATATAAGTGCCTCTCTAGATCGCTGCTCGTATGCCTCCATAGCAAAAATAAAATAGAAAAGAAAAACAGAGAATAGGGAAGGGGACTGTTTGCAATGTGTGACTATATAATGCACTGAGTTTTAGCCTTTGGAAATTGTAAGAAACAATTTCTTTTAGTACCGGGATTTTCACACTAGCAAATCCACAAGCACTAAAATCTAATAATAAAAAAAATTATCCCACCGCTGCCACAAATTTGTGACGAACCAAGGTTATCCAACCCTGCGCCAGTCACTTATTTGGCACAGAAAGGGTTATCAGCCCCCTTTTCTGTCACCAAAAGGTCACAATCTAGCCACACCAGGCAAGCTTGTGATTCAGTTTAGTGGGTGCAAGAGTTAACCGCACTCCCATAATCTGTACAAGACGTAAGAGAAATGCCCAACACTCCCTTTTAATGCCACCCACAATAAACTATCAATCCTATAGCTCAAATACTGCCACAACTTAAAATTTATTAAAGGGAAAATCCTAAGGAAAAACCCAGACTCTACACATTAACTCTAGAAATACAATTTAGCAGAAAATAACCTAAATTATACAGTTCTAATATTCCAGTCTCTTTCAGTAACGTGGTTCAATTATTAGACAAAGGCCAAACTTAATAAAGGAATTATTTATTAAGCCAAAAATATTATGCACAATGCATTATTAATAAAAAGTTGTTACAAATAAAATTACACACGCAAGAGGGGGCGGAGCCTGCACTCAAAGCGGCAAGACATGTCTTCATGAAGCTCTCTGTTTCTGAACCTATTTTCATAAGCTAACTATAGTAAAGATATAGTATTTGTTGCTTTGGAGTAGATATATATCTTTGAGAATGGATATACCTTCAAAGTAAAGGTTTTGACAGTGTTTGTGCCTATGCTCTTTGGGTCAGCTGCGTAACAGATTCCTTCATAGCCCTGGAAGCCATCTTTGCAAAATACTGCATCCACGCACGGAGCCAAGTAACAGAAGGGGACTCTGTGGAGGATATGGAGCGTAGGTCTGGGGCTGCCGTATAATAACCCCCCCCCCGAACTCCGGGGTTACGAGATCCTGTAACAGGATTAAAAACTTCCACTCTTGTGCATATCAATTTAAGCAAATTAACTATAACACCCCCCCCCCCCGGTTCTTTGAGGTTGTCAGGTCTAAGCAGTCGGACTAAGTTAACCGGAGTGGGAGCTAACTTTGGGGGCTACTTTGCCAGAGACTTGTGTCACTACTATCACGTGCGGTGAATATTAGAGGACATCTCTGAACTGGGTATGGAGGCCCTCGCAGCCGTAGATGCCTGGGAGCATACTATATGCACCGCAATCTCGCAGAGCTACGAGCAGCTGCAGGAAGACCTTTGCTCACTAATCTCAGCTGCTATGGCTCAGTGCGCTGCACCCTCCCTGGAACCCTCTGAACAAAGCCTTGGATTAGATGAGTTCTCCCCTTACCAGGAGCCGCCGGTAAAGATTGGAGGTCCCCCTGCCTACTGTATCAAGCCTGGTGAGATCACTACAGCACAATGCCCTACCGACACTGAGACTGAGACGGCTGGTCCGTCCAACGCAAGGGAGACATGGCTCATCACCAAAAAGGAACCAGATATATAACGGGACTGTGGAAGCCAAGGAGATTTAGAAGCCTTGATTTTTGTGTATAACAGGTTTGACCTGCTGGCGCTAGGGGCATCTATCCATATTTCTCAGCTAGAGACTTTCCTTACCCCTAGAGAGCCCAAATATATCAATAGCCCTGCACAGTATCTCTGCTCCAGTGTCGCACCAAACTTGCTTACCCAGCTGTTCATTGTCCCTAACCGCACGAGGTTGGGTATCAGCTAACAATTTATAAAAGACATGGAGGTTCAGCCATCCAGCCTGAGACAAGATGGACGCTAGTGACTGTCTTAGGCTTCCTTTGGGTTGGGAGCTCTGACCTCTTATACTAAATGTTTCTATACCGCAATATAGCTCCATCTTGCCCAACATGTTCCTTTAAAAGTTCCTCCATATCAGTTCAATATTTCATAATAAGTTAAAGTGTGGTTTATGTTTATTTTGTTTCATGCTTTTGTACATGTTTATTGGCGGTTAATTATGGATATATACAATTCAATTTATTTTTTAACAAGGTTTGGGTATACAGTAATACCTATAATTATTTTGTGAAGAATCTATATATTATATGTCCCTGAATTGTTGCAATAACCGTGTCAGTGTTAAAGGGGACTTCATATACCTCACTAGCTATCTTTACCCTTAGTTGTTTATATTTTGTGTTTTAAGAGGTTGTCAACTATGGGCTCACAAACTCTAGCTTCATAGTAAGGGGATTGGGATGGCCTGGCATCCTTCTGTGCTGCCTGCGGCCGAGGCAGTGTGATGGGCTGGGAGATCTTTTGTAACCCCAATTAGTAGCGCCCTTACTCCAGTTAAATACTAATATAGCCTGTTGGCGCTTTTAGGTTTACTTCCCTACATACATTGCTTATGGGTATTATTCTTGACTTAGCACAATACGATCCTACATATTAAGTAATGTAACCAGCTAGCCTAGCCCTCTTACCACTATAGATCCTTGGATCCCAACCTTGTTTAAGTATTATTTCTATTTTTCACCCCCATGTTTCAGCCATACTTGGCGCTTACATTTTACCAGTTTTACCAGCTTTAAACAGCCGCTACCAATATATCCTCTTAATGTACATCTGTAGTGTGGACAGTATAGTATACACAAGGCTTTCCTATTACATCATGTTCAGTTTATTGCATGTATGAAGCGCTACTGTTATCACAGAACTGATTTAAATATGAGCATAGGTCCTGGAGACAATAGCTAGCTATCACAGTTTCTTTATTCCTGCAGTAGTCTCTGCATCCTAACTGGGGTTGAGCACCTCTTATAGCCTTAACCCTATACTTATTGGGGTCTTAGTGTGGCATTAATGTATATACAACCTGCCGCTGGTACCATGGATATAATATAGTGGGAACCTGCCTGTTAGGTAGCATAGCATATTAACTCCTTCCTAATGACAACTTTAATACTCACTCAATGTCAGCTTTGAACGGCCCCTATAGATCTGTAGCTCCAGTTTAGGTTTGACATAGGGAAGAAACAGTGACTGATTTTCTTAGACTCCCTACTGTTGTTATGTAAGTCTTTTATAAGCTTCTTAGCCTGCTATATTTATTATTTCTTTACTCATTCAGGTCCAAGAGTGACCATGTTGAACATTAAGGCGCCTCCCTGAGCTTTTCAACCTACATGGGCCCATGAGTGGCCCCTCTTAACAATGGAGGAGCAATCATCCTTTCTATAAATCGGAAAATATGAGGTTTATCTTTAGTAATATTTACATAACTGTGAAACAACAGATTTGATTGCACAACATGATTCCTGTTTCTATTCTGTTTATGTATGTGATTTTTGTATTACAATATGCTTGTTGTTGTACATTCTTAACCTCAATAAAAATTTATAAACAAAAAAAAAAAAAAAAATTACACACGCAAACAGTGTTTTAAAATAAAAAGGAGAAAAACAGAATTGAATACTTTACTAGCTTCAAGCTCCGTGCCCGGGGATGGCAGGAAAATGATGGCTTCTTACTTCTGTACAGCAGCTCCCCTTGTAAGAATGACAATCTTATTGTTAAAAAATAAGATTCTTAAACCTACTTTTCAGAGATCAGGTTGCTTAACCACACCCTCCTGAGCGGGCTAAGAATCCCCCCTGTCTTTATGACCTTCAATAGACTAATTTCTTGCCTGAAATTATACAATCCAGTATAATTTCTGCTAGGTAAGAAATTTCTATATTTACATATCTAGAACCTTTTAGTTTTATTGGGAGAATCTGTTTGATATCAAATATGCCATAGGTTGTCATATTTACCTTCCTTTAGGTTATAAGAGTTTTAACCCACATATGTACATAATATACCAATGTCCTGTCAGTGACCTGGTCAGTTTTTGTAATGAAGGGCCTGTTTTGCATCAGGCATTCAATTGACAGCTTAAGCCATAAACTTTATCCTGTGTATCTCTGTGACTTTATGACTCAATGCATACACACTAACATTTGGTGGGCTATTTAGGAAATAGGCCTGGCAGTTCAAAGAAAACACAAGTTACAATTCTTCTTGACAACAAATAACTGTTTTGAAGTTCAAGCTACACAAAGTTAACTCCTTAGCAGCTGAATCCTGAGATATTTGTGACAGGGGGGTCCAGAATTATTCTCTGCGATTAATCGGAATGGTCTCTGTTCCATTGACAGGGCATGCAAAGCTGCCGCGGTCGTAGATGTAACTGAGCAAAAGGAATGATGTTCATGAAGCCGCCCTCAATTATAAAAGGATTAAATTCTTCAGACACTAACTTCGCACAATCTCCATTGACAGAGGCAGAGAGAATGAATGAGGGTTATGGGTAAGGCAGTTACACTTAATAGCTTTGCTGGGGTGCTCTTTGCCTCCTGCTGGAGTTGAATATCCCACTAGTAATCGGAATGACGTTGTGGACTCTCCATGTCATAGGAAAGAAAAGGAAATTTATGCTTACCTGATAAATTCATTTATTACATGGTTGGGAGTCCATGAGACCTGCCCATTTTTAATTTTTGCAGATAAACATTCATCAAGGTCAAGCAGTCAGGTCCTGTCAGACAATAGAACAATCACATATCAAGGTGAAACAAGAAGTACAGTTCTTCAAGCAGATGCCTCTTTTTACAGGGCACAGAACTAGCTCAGCTCTACCATCTGGAACTTGGAACCAGGCTTCTTGAAATTCTGCCAGTAGAGTGGCAGCTCCACATGGAAGTGTTTCAGACAATAACTAGATGGGGAATTCAAGAAATGGACTCATTGCTAGTTATGAAATCCAACATGTTTTCACTATTTTACAGGTACAGTTTTTATTGAATACTAATTAAATACTGTGCTAGTGTTAAACTAAACGTAGCACTATTGCACCCCATAATATATTTTCGTTCAAACATGTATTTAAGTTTTTAAACACACTGACAAGTAAAAAGAAAGCTAAAACAACGTTGTTTCACTTTACAGCGGGGCTCCAGTCACTAACCTGCTGTATGAGCGGGATATACCTGTACCTTATAACTAATTCGTTTTAGCTCTTGTTGTGGCCAGAAAAAGAAATGTTCTTAAACAAGCCTCTGGGTTACAGGCATTACAACCCTTTCTTCTTCTTTAAAAGATGTAAAGGTTTTATGCATTATTCCTTTTCTGCCTGTAAAATTTCTCTGAAAGATTGTGGTTCCATTTTTCTATTCATATATAAATGAATGTGGGAGACATCTGCGCACATTTGATGCCTGGATTATGTTAAGGACACTGGACAAGCAAGCCTAAGGTTAAAGAAAGTCTATTTGTTATACTTCTGGATCATACATGTTTCTTTCTAAACTACATTTTCTTCTTGGATTAATCACTGTGTTGAACACTTATTAAAAGGGACAGTCAACACCAGAATTTTTGTTTAAAAAGATAGACAACCCCTTTATTACCCATTTCCCAGTTTTGCATAACTGTTATAATACACGTTTTACCTCTGCAATTACCTTGTATCTAAAGCCTCTGCAGACTGCCCCCTTATTTCAGTTCATTTGACAGACTTGCAATTTAGCCAATCAGTGCTCACTCCTCGGTAAATTCACGTGCGTGAGCTCAATGTTATCTATGTGAAACACATGAACTAATGCCCTCTAGTGGGGAAAAACCTCAAAATGCTTTAAGATTAGAGACAGCCTTCAAGGTCTAAGAAGTTAGCATATGAACCTCTTAAGTTTAGCTTTTAACCAATACCACCAAGAGAACAAAGCAAAATTGGTGATAAAAGTAAATTGGAAAGTTGTTTAAAATTACATGTCCTATTTGAATCATGAAAGTTTTTTTGGACTTGATTATCCCTTTAACTTCAAATCATCCTGTTAAGGACTCTGTACCATTTTATTCAGGCTGTGTCAAAAATTTGCATATTCAGAAAGCCTTACAATTTGTCCATCTGTTAAGCCGTGTCTGAAAGACTCCTCAAACGTTTTGCAACACTACAGCTGAATTATCACCAGTCTGCCTGTTCTTTGGCAGGGATTTCCCCCTTCATAATAATTGCATTTTCATTTGTCTAAGTTTAACCCCAACCTTATGTTGTACCATTGTGTATTCATCTCACCAGGTAAGTATTGGCTTAGAAAAACATAATCAAGAGGAAATTCCTATATCTTGGCTTATATCCTAGCTAATACCAGGATTCCCGTCCCTTGTTTCTATCCAATGTGAAGGACACTTGTGGGTAAACAGCTTGATGTCTGGGAACGTCTATATACTCCAAACAGGTGCAGAAGAAGGTATGTAAGAAAAAAAAAAATATTTGGGGAAATTTTCACTGGACATTCATACAAACTATTAAGAAGCTAAAATGTATATTTGACCAGTCTTTAATGACGTATTGTACAGTAGGCTGAGGAACCACAAATTAAACAATGAAATAATTTATTGTGTTTATAGACTATTATAAACGAGAACACAAAACCACTGGCATGTTTTCTCACTGCCAAATAAACATTTACAGAAACACAGATGTCTGCATATGTGCTGCCAAACAGCAATTTTTTTTTGGTCTTGCAAGCAGATCAGGAACTTATAGAAGCCCATTCATGCCACAATCTTGTTTTTTGGCATTAAAGCTCTTCAGATCAGGAAGAGTACAGTCCTCTCCAGCCTCTAGTGCTTTCAGTATATTTAGGGCAAAGACAAAAACAGCTCCTCCTCATTCCCGATCACTGTCGCTGCTCTCACTGCTGCTGCTGCTAGTGCTGCTTTGTGTTTGAAGGTCTTCCAGGTTTATCCTACAATAAAAACCTACTGTTATTTGATATGATGCATAAACCTTACAATGTAAACTTATCAACTAGTGCAAATAAGCTTGCCAGGGAGTAAAATATACCAGGCTATATAGAACATTTCTAAATACTGTACCAAGAGAAAGATAACACGGATATATCCATTTTGTAATAATTTGGATAGATCTAGTAGACGAGACCAAAATGCTCTTAGCTTAATTCAAGCAAAACCGAGTAAAACTCCAGTAGAAAGTATTTTTTCCCTAAAATTCTTACTTTGTAATATATTGAGACATAAAACGAGCACTATTTAAATGGTAAACATTAAGGCTTTTTAACTTTATACTAAACTAGCATAAAGTGCATGTTTATGCACAATCCATTGATATGCACAGATTTCTCACTGGCCGTTAAATGCAACTCCCAAAGCGGCATAGATGGGCTGGAACATGACCCACAAGCATAAAAAGGTTTTTGTTTATTTTTTTGCATTAAAGTGACACCATTATCATTTTCATACCGTTGCTCTTCTGAAAGACTGAACTCTTCCATGACACGCTTGGCAAGCTCCGCAGTGTTCTGCAAGCTGAAGGAGGCTGCAAGCTGCACCAGATCCACAGCCAGATTGCTGCTGCCACAAGTTTTTGCACTGGTTAAGAACACCTCTATTACGGCTGGGCTGTAAAAGGAGTCACACACAGATTAGCCTCACAGATTTCTCAAGGTAGCAATGATTGTAAATCTGTATCCGTACCAAGAAGTAAAATAATTACAGCAGCTTACCTAGGGACTCGGTTGTTGCTTTTGAAAGACTTCAGCATTTTCCTGTTAAAAAAAAAAGTTTAGATACCTATAAAGTGCTAATTATACATAGTCAAATAGATAACATTTTCTGTTTTTCTTGTCATGCATCCTGACCCTCCTATATGTTGCACACAGAAAAGGTTTGCTATAAGCAATAAACAAATAAAAAGGTGAGCAACATTACAATAAGAAACCGATTTAATAAAAGCATTTTTAGTAGTTTTATGTCCATTTAAAGACAGTAGACAAAGTTCTTGAAGGTGCCACGTTTTCTCAGTCATATCTACCGTGCAACTTGCCCAAGAATCACAAGGTATCATTGGCCAAAGTATTACATTTCAGCCCATAAGCTTACCAGGCCTCTTCAGCTCTCCCAGCCCGTGACAGCAGTATACAAACATTGCCCAGAGAACCAGAAGTCCACTCTAACGGAATACGCATTCGGTCTTTCATTTCATATAAAGATTTTATGTCCACAGCAGTGTCAGCAAAGGCAGCCTGAACCTGAAAATTACAAATTACATGTATAATATAGCTCTCTCTCTGTGTGTATACATACACACACACATATACATATATATACATATACATATACACATATATATATACATATACACATATATATATATATACATATACATACACACATATACATACACACATATATATATATATATATATATACATATACATATATATATATACATATATATATATATATATATATACATATATATATATATATATATACATATATATATATACATATATATATATATATACATATATATATATACATATATATATATATATATACATATATATATATACATATATATATATATATATATACATACATATACATACATACACATACATACACATACATACACATACATATATATATCTATATATATCTATATATATCTATATATATCTATATATATCTATATATATATATATATATATGCAAAGAAAGAGTTGTTCACTTCACAGCGCTAATCTAACCAAATCTCGTGTACTATTACGGTACACCTAATGTATCAAATGTAATTGCATTAATGTATTCAAACAGTGATTCTGTAAACAGTGGACATCGCTATAATATATATATATATACACACTAGGAAAATGATCCTGCTAATTAAATATTAGCTATTGTTGTTTCAATATTAAGTGGATAATACAAGGAGAAAATCTATAGTTCTCAAATATGTTGATCGAGTCTATAAAATGCAGGATTGTTCTATCTTCAGAAAGTGAACGATCAACCTTGCAAGCATGAAATTACAGCAACCCCCAGAATGGTTTCACAGGCTACTCACAATAGGTGACCTCAATCAAATGAGGTAAGGAGCGGGCGTTGTTAATGTGTCAGGTCCCAGCACTGATTCTCAAGTAGCGGGCTTAGAGTCCTAAGCGCTGTCCCTTGAAGATTCTCTGTTTGTCCGGTACTCCAATATTGTTGTCCGCAACCGGTCAGGGTGTCTTTGATAACTCCAACGTGTTTATGTAAAGGGAACAAACACGGCACATAGCATAATACTGTTTTAAAAGTAGTACGAATTTATTGCAACATAAGAATGGTACTCACAAACGGGACCTCAGTTTATATGAGGTATCAATACAGCATCACAATAAAAAGGACAGTCGTCCCACACTATGATAAAAGATTCCACTTCGATCGTAAGTGTTATGTATAAAAAAATCTTTAAAGATGAGCAGCCGGATTCAACACTCAGCCTTACGCGTTTCAAAGTTTAAAACTTCTTCCTCAGAGGCATTGTTGAATCTGGTCTGTTGTAGCCATTTTAAAAACTCCCGCTTAACGGGGAGGGTGGGTGTGTGAACCGGCTGCTCATTCATTGGTCCATTATGTTACACCCCTGTTATCATCCGGGGTATTGTTCAATGTAAATGTAATCGTACACGGCTTAAGATCGAATCATTTCGATGTGACCCTGTTTTGAAATATCTAATATAATATATTATATGCTGTGGGTCTAACCATAAGTACATTTATTATGATTAAATGTTCTATGTTCCGTATGTTAGAACCGGAGCCTATATTAGAACCAGAGCCTACATGTATATACAAATAATTAAAGGGACCTTTGTGATGTTCTGGAGAGTTAGTTGTCTGATCAGGCATTTAATTTGTTATATCACTATAATTGTTTGTTAGAGTACTAAAGTCTCTCAAAAGGTTTTTGACTTGCGTAGATATATATAAAAAAACTCTAAACGAAGTAATTTCCTCCTTATTTAATCATAGATGGTTGAGAGTAATCTCTTCTCTTCAATTGACTCACGTGAAAAAGGGATTTGTTTAACAGATTATAGTACCAATAATTTTGAACAGTAAAAAACCCTTATGTGTTGTCTATTTTCATTAGTTATATACAATGATTGTATTTTATCTATATCATCTGTAATTGATCTCCAAAGGTTTTGTGGAAACTTTGGTTTGTTTTGTTATTACCTCAAATGTAATCTAAGTTTTTTATAAGTAAATATATATGTGTATATATTGGAAACAATCCCTAAGAAATAATTTCCAAAATATAAAGTATATAAGGAAAAATTGTTCTGTATATGTATCCATACACCCACATCTGTATATGTTAAAAATACATATATCTATATACAAGCCAGCAGTAATGCTGTATGGACTTTTTATGGACAATGAATTTATATAATCCATAAATACTAATGTTTGATGTTATAGAAATGCTACAATATCTACATCTTTATTAAGTCCTCCTGGATGCAAAGTGTTAAAAGCATGTATCCAGTACGTTTCTCTTTGTCTTAATACTCTGACTCTATCTCCCCCACTCTGATTTTGTGGGATATGTTCGAGGATCGTTCCTTTTAAACAGGTTTCATTACTACATATAATGAGGCCTCCAATGAAATTAAACAAATTTTAAAAAAACATTGGCCGGTCCTAAAACAGGACAAGTTCTTAAAGAAGAATCTAGGGGATTGTCCTACAGTAACTTTCAGAAAAAATAAATCTTTAAAAAACATGCTTGCCCCCAGCAAACTTAAAAAGAAAAACCATCCAAAAACCTGGTTAGAAAGTAACAGCCAAGGGTTTTATAAATGCAACCGCAAAAATTGTGAAGGCTGTGCACATGCATATAATAAGAATAAACCAACACATGAGGTCCAATCTAAATCTAATAATAAAAGCTGCAAAATAAACACTCTAACGAACTGTAAAAGTGAGTTTTGTGTCTATTAGAATGCAGCTGTGGACTCCAGTATATCGGGAGGTCCAAAAGAGTCTATAAAACTAGATTATTAGAGCACATAAAAAATATTGAAGCTGGTTTTACAGGACATAACCTTTCAGACCATTACCGAAAATACCATCAGAAGGATCCAAAATGTTTAAAAGGAACGATCCTCGAACATATCCCACAAAATCAGAGTGGGGGAGATAGAGTCAGAGTATTAAGACAAAGAGAAACGTACTGGATACATGCTTTTAACACTTTGCATCCAGGAGGACTTAATAAAGATGTAGATATTGTAGCATTTCTATAACATCAAACATTAGTATTTATGGATTATATAAATTCATTGTCCATAAAAAGTCCATACAGCATTACTGCTGGCTTGTATATAGATATATGTATTTTTAACATATACAGATGTGGGTGTATGGATACATATACAGAACAATTTTTCCTTATATACTTTATATTTTGGAAATTATTTCTTAGGGATTGTTTCCAATATATACACATATATATTTACTTATAAAAAAACTTACAGATTACATTTGAGGTAATAACAAAACAAACCAAAGTTTCCACAAAACCTTTGGAGATCAATTACAGATGATATAGATAAAATACAATCATTGTATATAACTAATGAAAATAGACAACACATAAGGGTTTTTTACTGTTCAAAATTATTGGTACTATAATCTGTTAAACAAATCCCTTTTTCACGTGAGTCAATTGAAGAGAAGAGATTACTCTCAACCATCTATGATTAAATAAGGAGGAAATTACTTCGTTTAGAGTTTTTTTATATATATCTACGCAAGTCAAAAACCTTTTGAGAGACTTTAGTACTCTAACAAACAATTATAGTGATATAACAAATTAAATGCCTGATCAGACAACTAACTCTCCAGAACATCACAAAGGTCCCTTTAATTATTTGTATATACATGTAGGCTCTGGTTCTAACATACGGAACATAGAACATTTAATCATAATAAATGTACTTATGGTTAGACCCACAGCATATAATATATTATATTAGATATTTCAAAACAGGGTCACATCGAAATGATTCGATCTTAAGCCGTGTACAATTACATTTACATTGAACAATACCCCGGATGATAACAGGGGTGTAACATAATGGACCAATGAATGAGCAGCCGGTTCACACACCCACCCTCCCCGTTAAGCGGGAGTTTTTAAAATGGCTACAACAGACCAGATTCAACAATGCCTCTGAGGAAGAAGTTTTAAACTTTGAAACGCGTAAGGCTGAGTGTTGAATCTGGCTGCTCATCTTTAAAGATTTTTTATACATAACACTTACGATCGAAGTGGAATCTTTTATCATAGTGTGGGACGACTGTCCTTTTTATTGTGATGCTGTATTGATACCTCATATAAACTGAGGTCCCGTTTGTGAGTACCATTCTTATGTTGCAATAAATTCGTACTACTTTTAAAACAGTATTATGCTATGTGCCGTGTTTGTTCCCTTTACATAAACACGTTGGAGTTATCAAAGACACCCTGACCGGTTGCGGACAACAATATTGGAGTACCGGACAAACAGAGAATCTTCAAGGGACAGCGCTTAGGACTCTAAGCCCGCTACTTGAGAATCAGTGCTGGGACCTGACACATTAACAACGCCCGCTCCTTACCTCATTTGATTGAGGTCACCTATTGTGAGTAGCCTGTGAAACCATTCTGGGGGTTGCTGTAATTTCATGCTTGCAAGGTTGATCGTTCACTTTCTGAAGATAGAACAATCCTGCATTTTATAGACTCGATCAACATATTTGAGAACTATAGATTTTCTCCTTGTATTATCCACTTAATATTGAAACAACAATAGCTAATATTTAATTAGCAGGATCATTTTCCTAGTGTGTATATATATATATGATAGCGATGTCCACTGTTTACGGAATCACTGTTTGAATACATTAATGCAATTACATTTGATACATTAGGTGTACCGTAATAGTACACGAGATTTGGTTAGATTAGCGCTGTGAAGTGAACAACTCTTTCTTTGCTCATAAAATTCAGTTTGTTCATTTATAAGGGTAGTGTGACCATACTGCTCTGTTCACCCCAGCTGCTTATCTCGTTTAGGTGTTAATATTATCTTTGCGCCTCCAGTGTGACCTGTACCTAGATACAGCTCACATCACAAAAACATAATTTATGTAAGAACTTACCTGATAAATTCATTTCTTTCATATTAACAAGAGTCCATGAGCTAGTGACGTATGGGATATACATTCCTACCAGGAGGGGCAAAGTTTCCCAAACCTTAAAATGCCTATAAATACACCCCTCACCACACCCACAAATCAGTTTAACGAATAGCCAAGAAGTGGGGTGATAAGAAAAAAAGTGCGAAGCATATAAAATAAGGAATTGGAATAATTGTGCTTTATACAAAAAAATCATAACCACCACAAAAAAGGGTGGGCCTCATGGACTCTTGTTAATATGAAAGAAATGAATTTATCAGGTAAGTTCTTACATAAATTATGTTTTCTTTCATGTAATTAACAAGAGTCCATGAGCTAGTGACGTATGGGATAATGACTACCCAAGATGTGGATCTTTCCACACAAGAGTCACTAGAGAGGGAGGGATAAAATAAAGACAGCCAATTCCTGCTGAAAATAATCCACACCCAAAATAAAGTTTAACAAAAAACATAAGCAGAAGATTCAAACTGAAACCGCTGCCTGAAGAACTTTTCTACCAAAAACTGCTTCAGAAGAAGAAAATACATCAAAATGGTAGAATTTAGTAAAAGTATGCAAAGAAGACCAAGTTGCTGCTTTGCAGATCTGATCAACCGAAGCTTCATTCCTAAACGCCCAGGAAGTAGAAACTGACCTAGTAGAATGAGCTGTAATTCTTTGAGGCGGAATTTTACCCGACTCAACATAGGCAAGATGAATTAAAGATTTCAACCAAGATGCCAAAGAAATGGCAGAAGCTTTCTGGCCTTTCCTAGAACCGGAAAAGATAACAAATAGACTAGAAGTTTTACGAAAAGATTTCGTAGCTTCAACATAATATTTCAAAGCTCTAACAACATCCAAAGAATGCAATGATTTCTCCTTAGAATTCTTAGGATTAGGACATAATGAAGGAACCACAATTTCTCTACTAATGTTGTTGGAATTCACAACTTTAGGTAAAAATTCAAAAGAAGTTCGCAACACCGCCTTATCCTGATGAAAAATCAGAAAAGGAGACTCACACGAAAGAGCAGATAATTCAGAAACTCTTCTAGCAGAAGAGATGGCCAAAAGGAACAAAACTTTCCAAGAAAGTAATTTAATGTCCAATGAATGCATAGGTTCAAACGGAGGAGCTTGAAGAGCTCCCAAAACCAAATTCAAACTCCATGGAGGAGAAATTGACTTAATGACAGGTTTTATACGAACCAAAGCTTGTACAAAACAATGAATATCAGGAAGAATAGCAATCTTTCTGTGAAAAAGAACAGAAAGAGCGGAGATTTGTCCTTTCAAAGAACTCGCGGACAAACCCTTATCTAAACCATCCTGAAGAAACTGTAAAATTCTCGGTATTCTAAAAGAATGCCAAGAAAAATGATGAGAAAGACACCAAGAAATATAAGTCTTCCAGACTCTATAATATATCTCTCGAGATACAGATTTACGAGCCTGTAACATAGTATTAATCACGGAGTCAGAGAAACCTCTATGACCAAGAATCAAGCGTTCAATTTCCATACCTTTAAATTTAAGGATTTCAGATCCGGATGGAAAAAAGGACCTTGAGACAGAAGGTCTGGTCTTAACGGAAGAGTCCATGGTTGGCAAGATGCCATCCGGACAAGATCCGCATACCAAAACCTGTGAGGCCATGCCGGAGCTATTAGCAGAACAAACGAGCATTCCCTCAGAATCTTGGAGATTACTCTTGGAAGAAGAACTAGAGGCGGAAAGATATAGGCAGGATGATACTTCCAAGGAAGTGATAATGCATCCACTGCTTCCGCCTGAGGATCCCGGGATCTGGACAGATACCTGGGAAGATTCTTGTTTAGATGAGAGGCCATCAGATCTATCTCTGGGAACCCCCACATTTGTACAATCTGAAGAAATACCTCTGGGTGAAGAGACCATTCGCCTGGATGCAACGTTTGGCGACTGAGATAATCCGCTTCCCAATTGTCTACACCTGGGATATGAACCGCAGAGATTAGACAGGAGCTGGATTCCGCCCAAACCAAAATTCGAGATACTTCTTTCATAGCCAGAGGACTGTGAGTCCCTCCTTGATGATTGATGTATGCCACAGTTGTGACATTGTCTGTCTGAAAACAAATGAACGATTCTCTCTTCAGAAGAGGCCAAAACTGAAGAGCTCTGAAAACTGCACGGAGTTCCAAGATATTGATCGGTAATCTCACCTCCTGAGATTCCCAAACTCCTTGTGCCGTCAGAGAACCCCACACAGCTCCCCAACCTGTGAGACTTGCATCTGTTGAAATTACAGTCCAGGTCGGAAGAACAAAAGAAGCCCCCTGAATTAAACGATGGTGATCTGTCCACCACGTTAGAGAGTGCCGAACAATCGGTTTTAAAGATATTAATTGATATATCTTCGTGTAATCCCTGCACCATTGGTTCAGCATACAGAGCTGAAGAGGTCGCATGTGAAAACGAGCAAAGGGGATCGCGTCCGATGCAGCAGTCATAAGACCTAGAATTTCCATGCATAAGGCTACCGAAGGGAATGATTGAGACTGAAGGTTTCGACAGGCTGTAATCAATTTTAGACGTCTCTTGTCTGTTAAAGACAAAGTCATGGACACTGAATCTATCTGGAAACCCAGAAAGGTTACCCTTATTTGAGGAATCAAAGAACTTTTTGGTAAATTGATCCTCCAACCATGATCTTGAAGAAACAACACAAGTCGATTCGTATGAGACTCTGCTAAATGTAAAGACGGAGCAAGTACCAAGATATCGTCCAAATAAGGAAATACCACAATACCCTGTTCTCTGATTACAGACAGAAGGGCACCGAGAATCTTTGTGAAAATTCTTGGAGCTGTAGCAAGGCCAAACGGTAGAGCCACAAATTGGTAATGCTTGTCTAGAAAAGAGAATCTCAGGAACTGATAATGATCTGGATGAATCGGAATATGCAGATATGCATCCTGTAAATCTATTGTGGACATATAATTCCCTTGCTGAACAAAAGGCAATATAGTCCTTACAGTTACCATCTTGAACGTTGGTATCCTTACATAACGATTCAATAATTTTAGATCCAGAACTGGTCTGAAGGAATTCTCCTTCTTTGGTACAATGAAGAGATTTGAATAAAACCCCATTCCTTGTTCCGGAACTGGAACTGGCATAATTACTCCAGCCAACTCTAGATCTGAAACACAATTCAGAAATGCTTGAGCTTTCACTGGATTTACTGGGACATGGGAAAGAAAAAATCTCTTTGCAGGAGGTCTCATCTTGAAACCAATTCTGTACCCTTCTGAAACAATGTTCTGAATCCAAAGATTGTGAACAGAATTGATCCAAATTTCTTTGAAAAAACGTAACCTGCCCCCTACCAGCTGAACTGGAATGAGGGCCGTACCTTCATGTGAACTTAGAAGCAGGCTTTGCCTTTCTAGCAGGCTTGGATTTATTCCAGACTGGAGATGGTTTCCAAACTGAAACTGCTCCTGAGGATGAAGGATCAGGCTTTTGTTCTTTGTTGAAACGAAAGGAACGAAAACGATTGTTAGCCCTGTTTTTACCTTTAGACTTTTTATCCTGTGGTAAAAAAGTTCCTTTCCCACCAGTAACAGTTGAAATAATAGAATCCAACTGAGAACCAAATAATTTGTTTCCCTGGAAAGAAATGGAAAGTAGAGTTGATTTAGAAGCCATATCAGCATTCCAAGTCTTAAGCCATAAAGCTCTTCTGGCTAAGATAGCCAGAGACATAAATCTAACATCAACTCTAATAATATCAAAAATGGCATCACAGATGAAATTATTAGCATGCTGGAGAAGAATAATAATATCATGAGAATCACGATTTGTTACTTGTTGCGCTAGAGTTTCCAACCAAAAAGTTGAAGCTGCAGCAACATCAGCCAATGATATAGCAGGTCTAAGAAGAAGATTACCTGAACATAGATAAGCTTTTCTTAGAAAAGATTCAATTTTTCTATCTAAAGGATCCTTAAACGAGGTACCATCTGATGTAGGAATGGTAGTACGTTTAGCAAGGGTAGAAATAGCCCCATCAACTTTAGGGATTTTGTCCCAAAATTCTAACCTGTCAGGCGGAACAGGATATAATTGCTTAAAACGTTTAGAAGGAGTAAATGAATTACCCAATCTATCCCATTCCTTAGCAATTACTGCAGAAATAGCATTAGGAACAGGAAAGACTTCTGGAATAACCGCAGGAGCTTTAAAAACCTTATCCAAACGTATAGAATTAGTATCAAGAGGACTAGAATCCTCTATTTCTAAAGCAATTAGTACTTCTTTAAGTAAAGAGCGAAT
>NC_069500.1:1354671433-1354673933 GCF_027579735.1 Bombina bombina
AATATAAGTCTTCCAGACTCTATAATATATCTCTCGAGATACAGATTTACGAGCCTGTAACATAGTATTAATCACAGAGTCAGAGAAACCTCTTTGACCAAGAATCAAGCGTTCAATTTCCATACCTTTAAATTTAAGGATTTCAGATCCTGATGGAAAAAAGGACCTTGTGACAGAAGGTCTGGTCTTAACGGAAGAGTCCACGGTTGGCAAGAGGCCATCCGGACAAGATCCGCATACCAAACCCTGTGAGGCCATGCCGGAGCTACCAGCAGAACAAACTAGCATTCCTTCAGAATCTTGGAGATTACACTTGGAAGAAGAACTAGAGGCGGAAAGATATAGGCAGGATGATACTTCCAAGGAAGTGATAATGCATCCACTGCCTCCGCCTGAGGATCCCGGGATCTGGACAGATACCTGGGAAGTTTCTTGTTTAGATGGGACGCCATCAGATCTATTTCTGGAAGTTCCCACATTTGAACAATCTGAAGAAACACCTCTGGGTGAAGAGACCATTCGCCCGGATGCAACGTTTGGCGACTGAGATAATCCGCTTCCCAATTGTCTACACCTGGGATATGAACCGCAAAGATTAGACAGGAGCTGGATTCCGCCCAAACCAAAATTCGAGATACTTCTTTCATAGCCAGAGGACTGTGAGTCCCTCCTTGATGATTGATGTATGCCACAGTTGTGACATTGTCTGTCTGAAAACAAATGAACGATTCTCTCTTCAGAAGAGGCCAAAACTGAAGAGCTCTGAAAATTGCACGGAGATCCAAAATATTGATCGGTAATCTCACCTCCTGAGATTCCCAAACTCCTTGTGCCGTCAGAGATCCCCACACAGCTCCCCAACCTGTGAGACTTGCATCTGTTGAAATTACAGTCCAGGTCGGAAGCACAAAAGAAGCCCCCTGAATTAAATGATGGTGATCTGTCCACCATGTTAGAGAGTGTCGAACAATCGGTTTTAAAGATATTAATTGAGATATCTTCGTGTAATCCTTGCACCATTGCTTCAGCATACAGAGCTGAAGAGGTCGCATGTGAAAACGAGCAAAGGGGATCGCGTCCGATGCAGCAGTCATAAGACCTAGAATTTCCATGCATAAGGCTACCGAAGGGCATGATTGTGACTGAAGGTTTCGACAAGCTGTAATCAACTTTAGACGTCTCTTGTCTGTTAAAGACAGAGTCATGGACACTGAATCCATCTGGAAACCCAGAAAGGTTACCCTTGTCTGAGGAATCAAAGAACTTTTTGGTAAATTGATCCTCCAACCATGATCTTGAAGAAACAACACAAGTCGATTCGTATGAGATTCTGCTAAATGAAAAGACTGAGCAAGTACCAAGATATCGTCCAAATAAGGAAATACCACAATACCCTGTTCTCTGATTACAGACAGCAGGGCACCGAGAACCTTTGTAAAAATTCTTGGAGCTGTAGCTAGGCCAAACGGCAGAGCCACAAACTGGTAATGCTTGTCCAGAAACGAGAATCTCAGGAACTGATAATGATCTGGATGAATCGGAATATGCAGATATGCATCCTGTAAATCTATTGTGGACATATAATTCCCTTGCTGAACAAAAGGTAAGATAGTCCTTACAGTTACCATCTTGAACGTTGGTATCCTTACATAACGATTCAATATTTTTAGATCCAGAACTGGTCTGAAAGAATTCTCCTTCTTTGGTACAATGAAGAGATTTGAATAAAACCCCATCCCCTGTTCCGGAACTGGAACTGGCATAATTACTCCAGTCAACTCTAGATCTGAAACACATTTCAGAAATGCTTGAGCTTTTACTGGATTTACTGGGACACGGGAAAGAAAAAATCTCTTTGCAGGAGGTCTCAACTTGAAACAAATTCTGTACCCTTCTGAAACAATGCTCTGAATCCAAAGATTGTGAACAGAATTGATCCAAATTTCCTTGAAAAAACGTAACCTGCCCCCTACCAGCTGAGCTGGAATGAGGGCCGCACCTTCATGTGGACTTAGAAGCAGGCTTAGCCTTTCTAGCTGGCTTGGATTTATTCCAGACTGGAGATGGTCTCCAAACTGAAACTGCTCCTGAGGATGAAGGATCAGGCTTTTGTTCTTTGTTGAAACGAAAGGAACGAAAACGATTATTAGCCCTGTTTTTACCCTTAGATTTTTTATCCTGTGGTAAAAAAGTTCCTTTCCCACCAGTAACAGTTGAAATAATGGAATCCAACTGAGAACCAAATAATTTGTTACCCTGGAAAGAAATGGAAAGTAAAGTTGATTTAGAAGCCATATCAGCATTCCAAGTTTTAAGCCATAAAGCTCTTCTAGCTAAAATGGCTAGAGACATAAACCTGACATCAACTCTGATAATATCAAAAATGGCATCACAGATAAAATTATTAGCATGTTGAAGAAGAATAATAATATCATGAGAATCACGATGTGTTACTTGTTGCGCTAAAGTTTCCAACCAAAAAGTTGAAGCTGCAGCAACA